>NC_030389.2:24750825-24972326 GCF_001625215.2 Daucus carota subsp. sativus | reverse complement strand
ATGATATTAACGGAGACAACACCATCCGGAAATGGCGCACCTCGGTAACTGCTGGCCGTTATCATTGATATAGATGAAATACATATACCTTCCTGTATAGATACGGACATACAGAGTTTTTAATTTATAATAACCGTTGGATTAAAACCTGATTAAGGGTCAGGATGGAGGACTCCAAGTCTCCAAGAATTTGCAGTCTCCACTGAACTTAAACCATATATATATATATATCTATATATATATATAGAGAGAGAGAGAGAGAGAGTTAAGTTCTATGAAGTACATAAAAACATTGGAGTATTGGAGTACAAATCATAATTTTTAGTTTGATCCTATATAATATCTTTGATTATCCAAATTTTGATATAATCTATCATTTATGAGTTGTCTTGCACATAATTGTCAATTAATCATTAATATCTTTCAACTTTAATAAGTATTAAGATTATTGTTCTGCTTATTAGTTATATTGCAGAACATAGAGTCCTATGATTTATAAAAGTAATTATTCTATCATTTGATCACGATGTTTATGTTGCAGAACATAATGTGCAGGTTGTCAAATATTTACAAATATTATTGGACAAAAAAATTTGAAATTTAGATGACTAGATTACATTTTATCAAACTTTGTACTCCAATACTCCAATTTTTTTGTACTCCATAGAACTTAACTCTATATATATATAACATAATATTGCTCGTATAAATATCTTAGATTTCTTCAAAGACGTATAATGGTCAAAATGTACAACAATGGCCTGCAAAATGGAGGCTTTTTTAATTATTTTTTTTAATATATGAAAAACCCATGGACAAGATTATTTTAGGATAAACTTTTAAGGGAATTTATCAAAATTACCTATATTTGACATTTTAATTGTAGATATACCGTTCTTCAGCTTTTATTGCAAATATACTGTCACTTTATTAAATCAATACAAAAAGTTTGCACAAATACGGTAGTTTGTTAAAGTTGTACAGATGGCTTCCATTTGCTTCTTTTTCACGTTTCACCTCCTCTCCCCATCTCTCCCCGCTTTCTCTTTCTTTCTCTCCATCTCTCTCCTGAATTTCTCTCGATTTCTCTCCATTTTTTTTCTCCATCTTTCAACATGCTGCCCACCACCAGATCCATTCCCTCCCTTTCTTCTTCGCGACAGATCGTTTCCCTTTCTTCTTCGCGGCGCTCAGTCACCGTCAGTGGCCGCAACTCTCCGACCATAGCCTCCAACCATCAATCAATAGCCCACAAATCATGAACACTCATTATCAATCCCCTCCGACGAAACTCCGCCACTGGTACAACACCACACGACATTAATAACCAATGTTTTAAACATTTGTTATTTTATGTGTATTTAATCGGTTGCTTTTAGTTGATTTCATACCTACTTTGAGTTGATTTCATGGTTGCTTTTGTGATATTAGCATTGGCCCCTAGGGGTATTCATTTTCACGATTCGCAACCAGTTGCAACTTATTATGCAACTAACTGTAATTTTTGATAAATATTTTTAAAGTTGCATTTGTGGTTGCATATATGGTTTCTACAGTTGCAGATAAGGTTGCATATGCAACCACGGTATTTTTGCAATTTTTTTTGAAAGATAGTATTTTTGCAATTTGTTTTTAAAAAAATGATAGTATTTTTGCAAAAAAAAATTTTAAGCTTAGGAATTTATGAGAAAAGCCCAACTCTTAATGCACAGTGCCACTTAATTTTGCTAACTTATAAGAATTATAGTCCATCCTAAACCTCCTTCTTTAAGCAACCACAATCCCCTCTTGCTATGAAGAGATTGTTCATGGCACAACCTCTTCTTTCTCTTTTTTGGAGAGTACAATTATTGGGTCACATGACACCAAAAATGTAATGACGAACACAAGAGAGTTTAAGATCGAAGTGACCGAGTGCATTCAATTTCTTATGTCTTATATTGAAATCAATTAAATAATAACATTTTAAAAATTTATTTGAAAGAAAATTTATTTTTAAAATCTAATGAAATTTAATTAACTCCAAAAGTTGAATTTATAGATTATTAAAGCTTTTCTAAAAGGCTTTAAATTACCCAACAAAAATAATACTAGTCATCACAAATAAAATTTAATTTTTAAAAACAAAGTAGGAAAAAAAATAAGATAATGAATGATATGTTAATATTAATAAACACCAAATACACGTGGTAAAAAAATATAGTAAAATTCAATATCCGAACATATAAAAAAAAGAGTGCAAATTTTATAAGAGCCAAAATTGAAAAATAAAATAACTTTTTATCTAAAATATTACTAAGGGAAATCCTCAATTTGTAAAAACAAGTGCACTCAATCAAAATATATTCCAAATATGAAATTTGTAAAATCATATATAATTATTTTTCTAGTTATCAGACTGAATTCGCACTCATTAAAATTTAAATTACTGCACTCACAATCATCGGATCTCATATCTCCGATAATTAAAATTTTCTCAAAATAATTATGCTCTATTCACAAAATCTTGTATCTCAAAATTTAATCACCCAAACTTTTATTCAAATAATAAAAATAACTAAATTATGACTCTATTTACTATAAGAAATTTTTGTTGTTTACAACCAACTAAGAACCTAGATTTTATACAACATTCATAGTCCACCTCTCGTCCAACCATCTCTAATTTATAATTTCGTTTCATTAAAATGTCGTTTGAATCCATCTTTCTACTTTTTTAAGCAATTCATTATCCAACATTGATATACGAGTCTTCTTTTTTCGACAATAAACGGTCGAATATTTTTATTTTCGACCTTCTGCAACTATTCGAAATTAAACATGTCAAAAATAAATAAATAAACCTGTGACTTAAGTACGGTATACCTTGATTCAAGTAATTTGCAGGCTATTACGTGAACTCGTGGGTTTACCCAGTGCGCACCCGAAGGGTAGCGGCTGCGGGTTCCTACGTTAATAAATGAATAAATAAATAAATGATCGAACTTAATTAATTCCGACCGAATTATTAGACCGGGTAATTTCGACCACATACGATCATGATTAGCATTTTGAATTTTTCAGCCCAAAAAATTATTTCAGGCAAAAAATGTAATTTCCCACCCAGAATTAGAAAAAAATGCAAAATTGATTGAACATACATATTAATTTCGACCAATTAGAGTTAAACATACTTGGTCGAATTTAATTGGTCAATCTTTATTTTTGATCGAATTTAATTGAACAATAGCATTAATCATGTGGTCGAAATTAATATATCATTCTTTTTTGTAGTCGAATTTAGATATTCGAATGAAATCGAATCGCCTCCAATAATATCACATAAATCGTTTTGAATTTTTTTTAGAACAATGGTGGGAAAATTTTCACTCGGGAATTAATTCCGAGCGCTATCTTTTCAACCAATATAGTGGGAGGAAAAACTTTCTCCATGAGATATTTTCGACCAGTCATATCCAATCCCCGGTGGAACTTATATATGTTTTGGACCAGTTATTTTTTATCAAAGTTATTTTCAACCTCTTTTAGTCGTAGTTCTTATTTTCGACCATTTATATTATTCCGTATTTATTTTCGATCATTTATATTCGACTGCCTTTATTTTCAAATTTATGTTAATTAATTTGTGTAACTCCTATAATAATGAGTCAAGATTAATTTGTTCATTACTGTGTAGGTTACAAATTATTTAAATTGGGGTTAGAGAATTAATTTATTGGGTTACAATTTTAATTAGCTTGGGGGTTACATTTTTTTCCCCTATAAATTGAGCCCATTGCTTCATTGTTTGACACACAGAACAATATACAACTCTCTCGTATTTTCTTGTATTCATCTTAGAGTTTTAGGTTCTAACTTTCCGCCAGATAAAAGCACTGTTTGTTCAGTTCGGAGGAGGCGGGTTTGTAAGTACTTTCAAAACACATATATTTGTTATATTCTGGAAGACAAAACACATATATTCGTTATATTCGGGAAGACAGAAAGGTAAAACATGCACGTTCCATTACCACAAGGAAGGAGTTTATCTGTTTTAAGTACAACATGGTTTTCACGTGCCTGGGAACTCACAAGGAAGGAGTTTATCTGTTTTAAGTACAACATGGTTTTCACGTGCCTGGGGAACTTGTTTGGTATTTTGGTGTTGATTATTTGATGCGAGGTACTTTCTTATATAATATTTTTACACAATTATTATAATAATCATGTATTCAGACAGCTGATATTGAAGGTTTTGGGCAAGTTGATATTCTGTTGACTTGAAGACGGGGCAAACCTCCTGATCAGTACTGCTATCACAGACAAGAATTGGTAAGGATTTGCTATAAATTGCACTAAAATCTTGACTTCCCTTGTGTTCCTTCTCGTGCTTGTTCTTTATTTAATTTTTGAATCTGTACATAGTATTACAATCTTGCATGTCACTCTCCTCTTACTTGTAATTTTTGTTTATAATAATCTTAATATTATTTATGAGTATTTAATTATATTTCAGATTTTCACAACTATTTACTTACACGCTAATGTTTATTCCCTTAAATTTGTTAATTCTTTCTATAATTTTAGTGATTTTAAATTAGTTTAGTTTATTATATAAAAAAAAACTGGAGACATTTTTTTGCCAAAGACACTTATTAACTAGCCGTTTATTATTTGTTACTGTCATTATAAGATAATAAAAAGTCCTTTCCTAACGCCAGCATGCTTTCGTTCATGTAAAGCCCGATATCCGTGCATCAGATACATCTAAGTGTAGCCTTGTCTTCTTTCTCTTTTCTTCTTTTTCTGGAAATCGTCACTGCGTCAATAACATTACTCACTAATGATTACTTACTATTCCAAATCATCTGATTACAAATGCACCATAACCACTCAACATATCACCTAAATATTTTTATCATGACGTCTTCCAATTTTATCTAAAAAAATTTGGAAGTAAGAATTAAAACACAACATCACTTTCTCAAATTTGTTAACACCATGCCTCTCCCTGAAAACTTGAGCACAAAGGACATGAAATTAATAAATGAAGAAATTGTCTCGTTATCTTTCTTACAAATTGGACACAATTCCTCAAATGGTACTCTTTTTCTAAAACAGCTTCACCATTTACAAGAATACACTATGTAGTTGCCTCCAAATAAAGTTCTTCGTTTTTGATGGTATTTTTAAACTCCATATTTTCTTTAAAAATTTAGGATATGCTAAATATAATCAATTATTTTTTTTCTCAAATACCTAAAAATCTACATCTTTCTCGGTTATTTTTTTCAACTTTTTTCCTTTATAGTTTTACTCTACACTAACCCTTATATAATATGTCAAAGTAAAGAAGGTGGAGAAAATAAAGAAATTAAGATTTATTTTGTATAATTCTAGGTGAATAAGAAGGTGAGAATTATTGGGAAATTAATACGCATCTTCTATATGTGTAACTAATCCCAAAAAACAGATATGGGGTCACTTACCATCGACTTACCTAGTGTTGGATCGATCTAACAGGATGGTCCGCTGTTTGAGGTTTACTTCTAAAGGTTCCCATAAAAAATTTAAAAAATCAAATTTCGTCAAACATGCAAGTAAGCATATGTGGTCGTCTCTGCTGATGAACATGATGCTGGAAAAATAGTATCATAACTATTCGTGCAAATGTGTAACATGTGTTCGACCTCACGTATATAGACCATGGGTATTCAACTTTTTTTCTATTCTAAACATTTTGATACTTGTATGTTGTAAAATGATGTACGAGAGACCTTTACCTTATTACTAACCGGAGTTCATGTAAAATGAATTTAATTAATATTTTTATGGGGATTTTTGCATTCTTTATATATTATATGAAAATACTATAATCTTGGAATAAGTTTAATTATTATTTAAATACATACAGAGTAAAGTGAATTATATGTACTTGCACTTTAAGCACAACACCATTTACAATATCAACTTTTAATAAGTGTCACATGCAATACTCAAGTTTCGAAATTTTTACAAAGTGTGTCTCTCCGTTAATTTAGGCCAACAACCTTAATTTTATTAAGGACTTTTCCTACAATTCTCGTTTTAATAGTTATATTGAACCAAATCAACTTAAATCACGGTCACTTCTTTACATCATTTCATCAAACAGATGATGTGCTATTTAATCATTGTTCAAATCAAATTAAAAAGCTAATTAAGGTTAGTAATCCTCTGGAATTTGCATAAATATATACTCATTGAATATCTATGCAGAAACAAGTGAAGGAATCAAAACATGCCTAATCAAAATGGGATTTTATACAATACAATATCCTTTAGAACTTTTTTTATGAGGGAGTGCATTCAGTTGAATCACCATTTTTCATGCACGGGAAATTAGCTGAGTTTGGTAATCTTATTATGTTGAGCCTCATGGTCTGTCTTTTCATGTTGGAAAGGTGGATCGGGTCTTGCTACAGTAATGAAATTGAGTCAAACTAGTTAAATGTCAAGAACAGAATGTTGACCCCAAATTCAGTAAAACCCGCTGGCGGAAATCTATTAGGATATACATATTCCCAAATTAATTTAAAATCCTTAAAAATGCAAAGAGCTAAGCATGGTTTGCACGGGTACGTCCAAAGTCAACAACACGAAGAGCAAAATTTACTTCTTGATGGTGATCCGCTAAACCCGAGGTAAATATCAAAGATATATTCTTGACGGGGAAATGAAAATCAGTGAAGTTTATCCAGCACCTCATATGATATTTTAAAAAATTGGCTGCTCCTAATGTTGGTCACATAGACGAAAGGTCTCCGTCAGCTCAAGAAGGTGGATTCGGTGGTTGAAGAAGCTTGCAAAATTAAGGTTTCAAACAGTAATGCCATCAAAATTGGGGTGTAGCTTTCATTACTGAGGTCAAGTTACGAGATAACCCGTAACTTTATAACGACGTTAGAGTGATATATAAACGGAACAACAACAATCTATGATGGGTTCTGAACTACAATCACTAAAAAAAACCAGGACAAAACCGACCGACCTAAAAAAAGTGTCAACTCTTAAAACCGACCGGCAATATTCGGTCGGTTATACGACACCACGACGTCGTTTTGCCTTGCTGGCAAGACCCGACATATATTAACCGACCGTCGGCGGCACGGTCGGTTTTTACTGCTGACGTGTCCGGGTTATAACCGACCAGGGGCGACGGTCGGGTAGGTATTTCGGCAAATTACATTAAGTGTTAAAATAAATTATAAGACGCCGGCGTTTTAACACAGAAAAACAAACCCCGACCGACGGCGGTCGGTTTTAAACGTATGATATACATATAAATTTTTATTTAATTGGAAATGAATTTTATCTACTCGTCACAGCAGAGGGTTATGGACGTCCGTTTTATTTTTTTTAAAACACATAATCGACCGGGTGACCGATCAAATTTTAAATTATATATTACATGTGGTGTTTTTTAAAGTGAATAGTGCAAGTGGGTGTCCAGCTTAAAGTGCAGGTACATAAAATACACTATACTCATAAATATATAATTTAGACCATTGTATTTTCATTTATGGAGATTTTTTAACTATAACTTATTTTTTAATTCAATGGTCGTAACTTCAATATACAAAGAATGTTTTGTGCAAACTAAATAACTAATAACATTTAACCTTTTCCGTAAAATTAATCAAATATGGCATTATTTAAATGAGTGTTATTGAGTGTAATAAATACAACTAACATAAGTAAAAGTAACATAAGTATATATTAATTTCTTTGAAAAAACTAATTATGGTATTATGTAAGCAAATTAATAACTACACTTAATAATCCGAGTGTAATAAATATATTAAATAGTAACATTTTGTAATTATGAGTTAAGTAGGCGTGTATTCGACATTTGACAATTATTTGTCTTCTTCTTATATCCTTAAATGTCTTTATGTATATATAAGGTGATAAGTAGTAAGCAGATATAAAGAAACATCATCAATAATATAATCATTGTGGGAATTGCCTTTCTCGATGATATCATATGGTATTTTCGACATACTCGTAGTACACCTTTATTTTTTTATCGTTAATGAAAGGTATATGTTTAGCCTATTTGTAATTAAAGAGGTACCAGCTCAACTCTGATAAGAAAGCAAGTAAATAGCAAGTACTGATGAAGGAATTCGTACGAAGAACGTCAAGTAATTTATTGAAATTATATGTCTGAAGAATTTCAGGATGCTGCTGCACACCAGTACTGGAAGAAGTTCATTAATATGTTCAAGCCTCAGTGTACAAATAATCTTTTGTAGCACGTCCAGAAGGTATAAAGTTTTAATACTTTATTTATTCAGAAGATTCCATACTATTGTTACTTATGAAGAAGAACTACGAAGACATAGACTCGACGAACAAGCCTCGTTTCAAATGTTTATTTGATAAAGAATATTTAATTCAGCTAGATACAGATGAACCAGACAGTACATTTGTGTGTCAGCTACTCAGATTAAGTGTTCTGCATCAACTACAAGTGGGCGTTCGATCAAGACAAATATCTACAAAGTTTAATCAAGCCTGAAGTCTGCTGCTGATGAAAGAAATACAATTTTATAAGTATTTATTTAATTATCTCACTAATCAAAATAATTAAATTAGTTGTATAATTTATTTATTAAATTGATTCACCTTCGAATTAATTTAATTTATGAATTTATATATTTAATATAATTAAGTGAGCAATTATCTAATATTTATATAATTGTTTTAAACTGATATTGCATTAAAAGACTCGGTGTTGACATTATCAGATAATGTCATACCGTGCCCTTGTATGCGACATTCCTTGAAATGACTTGAAAAAATCATTCTGATGACATTTCAGTGTATATTTCATTCGGTTATGACTTTCTAATAAAAGTCATACCGCTTGCATTCATCAGACTTACACTGGTATGACATAATAATGTCATACCGTGTCTCTGATTCAGGCATTCTCTGATTGTGTGTATGACTTGCTTATAAATGAATTAAAAGTCATGCAAAGCTCAACCGAATGACTTTCTTTGGTTATGTCATGCCAAATGAAGAGTAGTGACCAAGAAATTAAGTAGTGACCAAGGAAATTAAGTCATACCGCCCCTGGCAGTATGACATTCCATTTAAATGTCATTCCTTCTTTGTTTTATGGCATGGCTTTGTGTAATAATGTCATATCTTCCATTGTAATGTCATTCCTAAGCTAGAAGTCATTCCTTTCTTTGTCATACCTAGATCCAAGTGATTTGCCTATAAATATGGCTTCACTTCTTCATTTGTAGGTGTTCAAGCATTGTAAAAGCTTTCAAGTTGTTTGTAACTTGCAATTGTATATGCACAGTTTACTGTTGCTTTGATCACTCGGTTGTTTTAATCACTAAACTAGGATACATCCTGTCGAATTTATTCTACGAACTTTAGTGGACATTAAAACGAACTTATTAATTATATAACGACCTTAAAACATTGTTATATTAATTAATTAAAATCTGATTAACAAGTTTAATTCAAATCTGATTATTCCGCCGCGATTTTTAGTGACGATTGTATTCAACCCCCCCTTCTACAATCGTTTCAGGACCTAACAATTGGCATCAGAGCGGTTGATACAATTTTTCGGTATCAGATCCTATACACACTCTATAACGTCCAAATATTTTTTATTCGAATTAATTTTATTCCAAAAATTAATTCTGATTTAAAATATTTTTCTTTCAAAATCCAAATCTCATCCAAACACTATTCACTTCAAATCCTTAAACATGAGTACACAGAAAATCAGTAGCATCAAAATCCCACCGTTCAGCAAGGAACACTTTAGCCTATGGAAGAGGCACATGTTATTATTCCTCCGCACGGCCAACAGAAAATATATCGGGATATTAAACAAGGGTGTTTCTATTCCGATGAAAGTCATATTAGCACATGAAGAAGATGGTGTGTTAATACCTCATCAGACTATTCCGAAAGAACTTCATGAGTACACAGATGAAGAGGGTGAACAGATGAACTTAGATGACGCTCTTCAACTAATTTTGGTGGAATCTCTAGATCCAGTAATGTACAATGCTGTTGTTAATTGTACAAACGCCAAGCAAATCTGGGATACGTTAGAGATCATCAATGAAGGCTCAGATGAAGTTAGAGAAAACAAGAAAGAGATACTGATGGCTCAGTATGAACAGTTTGGTTCCAATCCCGGAGAAGGGATTTCAGAAGTGTTTATCAGACTTAATAATCTGATTAATAATCTAAATTTAAATGGGAAATACTACGACAAGAAAGAGGTCAACATGAAATTCCTCTTACACTTCCTAAACATCTGGAACACAGAATCACTGCCATCAGGGAAAGCAGAGATCTGAATGAGATATCTCTGGAGAGACTCTACGGAGTGTTGAAAACTTATGAACTTGAACAAGTTTAAAGTAAACAGAGATATGGCTGGGGTAAAACACTGAACCATTCGAGAGCTCTAGTTGTTGAGTCACCTGTACCGGAAGAGAAGAAGGATGTTGTTGTTCCTTCTAAAACCACTCAGGAATTTGTTGTACCTGAGATGGGTCAGACTGCTTCTTCCAGTGGTGACGAAGAGTTCTATACAATGGAAGAGCTAGAACAGTTAGAAGATCAATCTCTATCACTGTTTGCCAAGAAGTTTGGAAACATGAGATTCAGAAAGAACCCCTCCTACAAGTACAAACCTACTGTCAACAGGTTTCAAAAAGGAGGTTATTCATCTTCTACGAGCAAAGGAGGATACAAGACTGGGATGGTGGATAGAAGCAAGTTCAAATGCTTTAACTGTGGTGAACCAGGACACTTTGCAACTGAATGCAAACAACCCAAGGTTCAAGGAAAGAGAAAAGATTCCTACGACGAGCTGAAGCAGAAGTATGATGCACTAGTGAGAAAGCATCAGGGTACTTCTGGAAATCAAAGTTTTAAAAGCAAGTCTTATCTGGCAGAAGGGAAAAGCTGGGATGATACAGATAGTGATGAAGAGGAGCAGCTAGGGAATGTTGCTCTTATGGCTAATGCTGGATCATCTTCACCTCCTCCTGCTGGAAGCTTTCAGGTAGATCCTACATGCCCCAAACTTTTTATGCAATTAGGACTCGAAAGAGATGATGCTATTAAAAAGTTGAAAGCTACCAATCTTAAAATTGATACACTAGTCTTAGATAATCATGCTTATAAAATGAATGAGATGAACGTATTAAAACCTAAAATTGAACAACTGACATTGGATTTAGGATTACAAGTTGCTAAAGTCAGAGTTCTAGAAAAAGGTGAGATTGCTTTAAGACTTCAGCTAGACGAAGAGAAAGTGAAATATAAAGCCTTCAAGGATGCCTCCACTATAGTCAAAGAACTTAATGATAAACAAGAGATCAAGAGAACTGTTGGAATAGGTTTTGATTATAACAAATCTGTAGGAAAGGCTAGTAACATTACTCCCTTTAAGAAGAGTGCTGAGGAGAGAGGAATTCCTTTTGTTTTGAAAGATTCCCCTCAACCCCTGTTCAAATCCTCAGAAGCTGAACCTCTGTTAGAAACTCCTGTTGTCATTAAATATGAACTTAAACAGGAAGACCTTAAAATGAAAGAGAGTAATGAAAAGAGAGATGAGATCCTGACATCACTGAAACCAATCAAAGTGAAAGGCAATGTTAGGTTGCCTAAAGCTGGTTTAGGTGTCAACTCTGAGAGAACTAAATTCAACAAGCCTAATAACTTTGTGAATAGTAAGAACAAGAACAATAGATGTCATTCTACTGAGAACTTTAAATCTGTTAACAAGGTTAGAATAGAATCTATTCATGTTCCTACTTCTGTGACTGATATTCCTGTTGTTCCTGTTTTTGATGCATGTAATAAATGTTGTGGTGTTGATAATTGCATGACTTGTGCTTTCAATATGATGTCTGCTTATTTTAGAAATTTGCATGCTAAAAATGAAAACACATCACCTAGGCAACACACAAACAATAAGCATGCTAGATCAAAGACTGCTAGTCCTCCTCGTGTTAGGAAGGAGACTTATGTTCCAAAGCCTAAAACCAAGGTTTATAAGGCTGTTGTTAAGGAAGTAAGTTCAGTCAAAGCAGAACCAAGTATCAGTCCAAGAGGCTCTGTTGTATTACCTGATAGAAATCAATTCTTTAAGTTTGCTGGACCCAATCAAGTATGGGTCCCAAAGAAGGTTTAATCAAGTTGTCTTTTGCAGGGTGCCAGTGGAATTGTACGAGTTACTTGGGTGTTGACAGTGGAGCGTCAATGCACATGACTGGCAACAGATCCCTGCTGGAAGACATAAGAGAAGGAGTTGGCCCAACAGTTAGTTTTGCTGATAATAGCAAAGGTCGTACTGTGGGATATGGCAAGTACAAAATTGGAAGGATCATCATAGAAGATATTGCAATAGTTGAAGGACTTCAACATAATCTCCTGAGTGTCAGTCAATTTTGTGACAAGGGATATTATGTTCATTTTGAAAAGGAGATATGTATCATTAAACATATCAAGGATAAGCGTCCTTCACTATGTGGCATAAGAAAAGGCAATATATTCGTAGCTGATTTGTCTTCAGGACCAGGAAACGAAGTTCACTGTTTCTACGCCAAAGCGTCTGCTGAAGATAGTTGGTTATGGCATAAGAAGCTCTCACGCCTCAACTTCAAAACCATGAACTCTCTAGTCAAGAGAGATCTAGTGAGAGGTTTGCCTTCCCTGGAATTCTCAACTGATGATCTCTGTGAAGCTTGTCAGAAAGGAAAAGCAAAGAGAGCATCTCACAAAGGCAAGACCATCAATACCATTACAAGTCCACTTCACTTACTACATATGGATTTGTTTGGCCCCGTGAATGTTGCATCAATTGATGGAGGAAGATATGCCTTGGTTATTGTGGATGACTTCTCAAAATTTACTTGGGTTTACTTCCTGGCTTCTAAGGATGAAACCCCGATGACAGTGATTGATCATATTAAGTCAGTTGAATTGGATCAAGGTGTGCCAGTGAAGCTTGTAAGGTCAGATAATGGCACGAAATTCAAGAATCAAACTCTAATCAACTTTTACTCTGAAAAGGGAATTAGAAGGCAGTATTCAGCACCAAGGACTCCACAGCAGAATGGAGTCGTCGAAAGAAAGAATCGTACACTGATTGAAGCTGCAAGGGCTATGATTGCTGAATCAAAGTTTCCACTATACTTTTGGGCTGAAGTTGTGTCTACTGCCTGCTATACCCAGAATAGAACTTTGATCAACAAGGATCATATGAAAACTCCATTTCATCTGTATAAAAACAAGAAACCATATGTCAAACATCTTCATGTCTTTGGAGCCAAGTGTTATGTTCTCAAGGATGGTGAAGAGAACTTGAACAAGTTTGAGCCAAAGGCATCTGAAGCAATTTTTGTTGGTTATACAAATAATGCTTATAGAGTTTTTGTAATTGATACTCTGTCAGTGAAAGTTAGTGTCAATGTAACATTTGATGACACTAAACTCCCAAGTTTACAATCTGCTGATCCATATGAATCTCTGAAGTTTGACAACTATCCAGATTCTGATTCAGATGATGATGTGCCACCTGAGGTTGCAACAGGTAATGACAACAATGATAATGATCCAGGCAATGGTCGAGGAAATGGCAATAATGCTGGAGATTCCACTGATGCTAGTGGTGGATCATCAAGTCAACCTGGCAACAACTCAGGGGGAGCTGGTGGATCAACTAGTCATACACATCAGCCTAATGATAATACTGCTGAATCATCAAGGACACAACTTCCAAGAGAAAGGATTTGGAGCAGAGATCATCCTTTTGATCTGATTATTGGTGATCCTGATGTTGGTGTAAGGACTAGAAGTGTTACATCTAACGAATGTTTATTTTCTGGATTTCTATCTCAACTAGAACCAAAGAAAATAGATGAAGCACTTGCTGATCCTGATTGGGTTCTTGCCATGCAAGAAGAACTCAATCAATTTGAGAGACAAGAAGTCTGGGCCCTGGTTCCAAGACCAAAAGGAAAGTCTACAATTGGAGCTAGATGGGTCTTCCGTAACAAGTTAGATGGTGATGGCATTGTTGTGAGAAACAAAGCCAGACTGGTTGCAAAAGGTTATTCTCAGGAAGAAGGAATTGATTATGATGAAACCTATGCTCCAGTTGCTCGTCTTGAAGCCATCAGAATATTCCTTGCATTTGCTGCACACTCCAACTTCAAAGTTTATCAGATGGATGTGAAAAGTGCATTTCTGAATGGAAAGCTGGAAGAAGAAGTATATCTGGAACAGCCCCTGGCTTTGAAAATCCAAAATTTGCTGATTTTGTGTAGTTCCTATTCAAAGCTGTCTATGGACTCAAGCAGTCACCAAGGACATGGTATGACACCCTCTCTGAATTTTTAATTGAAAATAAATTTACTAGAGGTGTCATAGACAAAACTCTCTTTTACAAATTGCATGATAATGATATGATATTTGTTCAAATATATGTTGATGATATTATATTTGGTTCTACTAACGATAACTTGTGCAAGAGATTTGCTAAGTTAATGCAGAGTAATTATGAAATGAGTATGATGGGTGAGCTATCCTACTTTCTTGGTCTTCAAGTAAGCCAAAAGGAAGATGGGATCTTTATTTGCCAGTCTAAGTATGTCAGAGATCTTCTAAGAAAGTACAATCTAGAAGACTGTTCACCGGCAAAGACACCCATGGCCACTGCCACTAAGCTTGACCTGGATAAATCTGGTAAGAAAGTTGATATCTCAAGCTATCGAGGTATGATTGGCTCATTACTCTATCTCACTGCTAGTAGACCAGATATTATGTTTGCAACATGTTTGTGTGCTAGGTTTCAGGCTGATCCTAAAGAATCACATCTTATAGCTGTCAAAAGAATCTTTAGATATCTTAAGGGTACACCTGGTTTAGGTATTTGGTACCCTAAGAATACTGGTTTTGACTTAACCGGCTATACAGATTCTGATTATGCTGGTTGCAGGATTGATAGAAAGAGTACGTCTGGAAGTTGTCAATTTCCAGGACGTCGATTGGTTTCCTGGTACAGCAAGAAGCAACACTCAGTGTCCACTTTTACTGCTGAAGCTGAGTACATAGCTGCTGGAAGTTGCTGTGCTCAGATTCTCTGGATTAGGAATCAATTAAATGATTATGGTATTTCTGTCGACAAAATTCCAATATTTTGTGACAACACCAGTGCCATAGCCATTTCAAACAGTCCAGTGCAACACTCCAGGACCAAGCACATAGATATCAGGTATCATTTCATTCGAGAACATGTCATGAATGGTACTGTGGTGTTACATTTTGTACCCATGGCTGATCAGATTGCCGACATCTTCACGAAACCACTTGATGAATCCACTTTCTCTAAGTTGGTTTGTGAACTAGGGATGTTAAATATGCCATGATTCTCTTTGTATATATTTTATATGTATTTTATATATTATTATATAGTTTTGTGAATTTTCTGTGTAATTATATCTATTTTATTAGATTTTATATAATTGTTTGTAAATTATCTGATAATTTTCTGTGTAATTATGCATGTTCATATGTGTCTCTATAATTTTCTAAGTGCTGCATACTCCCTTGTAATATTCTCTATGCATTTAGATAATTATATGTATTTATTTTGTATTTTTCAATATTAATTAAGCATAAATATTTGATTTTAAGTTAATTCATTTTAATGAATTAAAGTTAAATTCATAAGTATTTATATTTAATTAAAGTTGAAATTTACAAAACATATGTGTAATATATTATATATTATGTGTATTAGATTTTTGATTATATGTGCAAAAGGTTTTAATTGTTTTTAATAATCAAAAATCCTAATATTCTATTTTATTTTAGTATAATTCTGCTTTAAGAGCTCGGTATGACTTTTTCAGTTAAAGTCATACCGCATCTGGCTTCCCTGGTACGCTCGTGAACTCAGTATGACTTTCCTTAAGAAAGTCATATCGTTTTCTTTCACCTTCCCCCCGTTTACACATCGGTATGACATTATTTAGAAAAGCCATACCGAGAGCACGAGAATGACTTTCTCAAGTGCTCGGTATGACTTTCCCTAATAAAGTCATACCGACTTCTAAACTAATATGACTTATCATATCAAAGTCATACCTCATTCTTATCATCTTCTCCGCATATACACAATACACACACTCGACCTCCATTGCTGTAGCTTCGTTTTTTCAAGTTTTTGGATCAAAAACTTGCTGGTTACTCTCAATCAAGTCTAAACACTTGCTGGTTACTTATTTTATCCCAAATTAAGTCGAATTGCTGTCGGATTTTCACTGAGTTTCTAACCCTGTTCGCGAGTTGGACTGAGTCGAACGAGTTGCACGATTTTTCACCGATTCTGGACGATTCTGACCGAGTTTGTGACCGTTTTGTGCTCCTGTGACTCTAAATCGTTGGTTCTAATGAGTTTGTGGTGGATTGATTTTATTGATTTCAAAACCCTTGTTCTTGGATTTCGAATTTTAGGGTTTTTGGAGCATAATTGGGGATTTTTGGACAATTTGGAGATTAAGGCCTTGTTTGGAGTTTAACTAAGCCATTTTAAGATTAATTAAGTTTTAATTCGAATTTACACAATTAATTCGAATTATTAATTAATTAATTATTTGATTTTTATTATTAATTGAAATTTGTGAGAAATTTGAAAATTAATATTTTATTTGAAAAATTCTCACTTAATTCAATTTTTTATTTTAAAAAATGGCCGGTCGCTTTGTTATCGAGGAGACTAATTTAAAAGGATTCTTCGACCCGGAAGCAAGTCTGGCTCGTTTTAGACCATGGGTCCATTTTCTGAATAGCCAGTCGCTCGTCAGCACGGCTATTACAGCTCATGTAGAACTCCAGATACAGCCAATTCAGGACTTCTACTCGACAGCCCTGAACACTACTTTATTGGATAATTATCGAGTTTCTGGAGATATACATGGATGACGTACCATTCATATCAACTCTAAGGATGTGAATAGGATACTGGGATTCCCGAGTGAGAATTTTGCTTAACTCCCTACTGAAGATGAGGTCACCCAATTCTTTCAGACAATATTATATCAGGCTGAAATAAACTTACCTAGGATGTTGAAAAGCAATTTGAAGCCCGAGTGGGACCTTTTCTTCGACACTTTGGCTAGAGTGTTTGCTCCTACCACTCGTAAAAACTTCAATGTTATAACTTCCTTGCTTCAGAAGATTGGATTCTGCATTGCTTTTAATCGTCCGATCAACTTTGGTAAGCTCATACTTCAATCCATTCTTACCAAGTTGGGACCACTAAGGAATAGATCTGTTGAGCAGAATGCCAAAGGCTCATGCTTTTATCCTCGATTTATCATGCTGTTTCTGAATGATAAGTTGACTAACGCTGAGAAGGAACATTACTCCAACTCTCCTGTGGCACCAGTTCCTCGTGCCTGTTCCAAGTTGATGACTAGTTGGACAATAAGAACAAATTTGCAGCTGTTCCACTAATCACCACTCCTCACATGCTACAGATGTTCAACACTCCACTGCAGCCCTATCAACTTCCTGTGGCTCCTCCACCTCAACCTCAGCAACAACAGCAACAGCAACAGCAACCACAAGAACCTCAACCCCTGCAAATTCAACAACCTGCACAACAACATCAACAACAAGTTCTACAACAACAACAATAGCAGCATTCAACTCAACAATCTCAAGAAGCACAGTCTTCACACCATTCATCCAACCAATCACCATATCACTCCCCTACTCATCAACAACAACAACCTATCCATTCATTTGAAGATCAAACTTTGGACTATGATCTCTTCGAGAATCAACCATCTTCATCTGAACCGCTCCCATACCAAACACAATCCCAAATCATACCATAAACACAATCTACCTCACAACCCCTTCACTCTGACTCTCCTATCAACCAGGAGCTGCAGTCCTTCCGTCAGGACCTACAGGTAGCTCAGGTACTTTCTAACTTATCATCTAATTTTAATGTTGATACGTCAGATTATGGTTGTGATCTTGTTTGTGACCTTGATTTTGGTTTCCAGCCTACCAGCAATGAACCTGACAACACACAGGTTCATAACCTAGCTGATGATTCACTTCAACAAACTCTCGTTTCTCCAAACACATCAACCAACACTACAATGCAACCTGTTCGTAAAGTTGCAAGGAAACGGAGTACGAGTAGTTTACTGAGTCAACCCACAGCTCTGTCTCCCTCCAAGAAGCAAAGGGTGGAAGCCTTGGAGACACCTGTAGCCTCATCTTTGCCTTCCCAACAAGGCTCAGATTTTGAAATGGCAGATAAACAGTCTCTGGACCCATTCTCTCTACAGGATGAGGCCATTGAAATTGACCGTCCGACCGCGGTAACTTGTACAGAGTCAAGCACTGCGCTAGCACTCACGCTAGTGCAAGCCCAGACAGATACACAGGTTACTATGTTTACTGAGTGCACAGATTTTCAAAATCAATGTATTATATATGAAAACTTTGCTGATCACACTTTCTTTTCTGATCAGGCGGAACTTGGCAGCGTGCAAGTTAATCTGCCCTCACAGGCTTCCGGAGTACAATTTGTTCCTCCACTACCTTTGAACCCATCTCAGGGGACATTGGTAGTATATACAGGTACAACAGGAAGAGTGAATGAACAGAGTGATGTAAGGCAAACACCGAGCGATACGCATGCACGTGAGGCTAGTGAAACAGCTTTGAGTGTACGTGAGGTGAGTGCACACACTGACCCTGCTCTGTTTGAGGAACAAATGGCAAAGCTAAGAGCTGAGCTTGCCAGAATGATAGCTGAGAATGAAAAGTTGAAGGGTGCACAGTTGGTGACCCTAGCAGAAAAAGCTGAGGAGAGGCCATCCAGCTCTTACAGGGATGAGCTTAAAGAGGAAATCCATGAGTTAGCTGTTGAGATGAGATCCAATCATGAGCTTTACATGTCTAAATTTGAGACCATCGACAGCAAATTAGATCAACTCCTCAGAAACTCCAACAAGTCTGATGATCAACCTTCCGGAGAGGATCCCTCAACTAAGGGGGAGAATAGAGAAGACAAAGTTGACAGGGATGATAGAGGCAATAGCTCAAATCAAAGCAACAAGGGAAATACCACTTCTGGATCTGCCCCTGACAAAGAATCTGATAAATTTAAAGGCAAAGAACCGTTACATCAGTCCGACAATGTCTTCAACTCTGATAGTTATGATGACTATCCAAATGATATTGATGATGATGACATCTTCGATGCTACCTATCGTCAGGCAGAAGAAGAAGGTAAATTTGATGAGAGTTATTTGTTTCAGGATGAAGAACCTGTTGACCTAGAGCATGAGGAGAATGTCCGGAAGTTTAAAGCTGAAAATGAAGCTAGGAAGCGTAAGCTTCGAGATTTCCAAAAACTTCTAGAGGACAAGTTGATCACAGAAGAGCAAATCAAGATCGAGAAACAGAAAATCTATGATGTTGCGTGCAAGCAGAAGAATCTTGATATTAAACGAAAGTCGGAAAAAGCTGGGACATTGCAAAGAGGATATTCAATGGACCTCAAAGGGAACCTTTCAATGACAAGAAGTTCTTATCTCTGATCTATGATCTTCGAGAGGTAAACCCTGAAGAGGATGTTTTTATGCATGCCTTTGCTTTGGAATTGAATTATTTGACTGTGGGAGTCAACAATCTGTTAGAAGAATGGGAGCTAATTGTCTATACACAGAGGAATGGTTCCTTCAGACTATCTGTCGAATCTTTGAAATCATTCTCTGTATCTGAGCTCTGGGTGCTTCGGAACAAGGTAAAGCGCAGCTCCAACCTGAACGAACTCCTTCGTGACAAACTGCTGGAATGTGCTGTATTCAACAGTCCTCCGGTTGTCAGGAATCCGTACTGTGTTAAGTTCGTTCACAAGGAGATCTTCAGCACTGTCTATCTCAACGAAGAAGCCTTGCCAAAGTATCCCGCTAAGCAACTTGCTCTTGCCTCCACTCTCTTAAGAACCAAGGGCTTCGCTTCTAAAGCTAAGTCTGATGCTGATGATGTGATTCTTGCTTACTACACTCGAAAGAATGTTGCTCAGTACTTTCGAAGGATGAAAAATGTTACAAAATCTCAGCCATCAGACTTCCGCGAAGACCCTGTGGAATTAGAAGTACTACACCAACTGGCTCTGGCAAGGGAACGAAAGAAGCGTGGTGAATCCACTACATCTGAAGTGCCAACCAGGGAAGAACCGTCAACTCCTATCCTTCACACTTCTGATATCGAAGAAGGAGAAGTTGATCTTTAGATTCATTAGGGATTTGTAATATATGTTCAATAAGAACATCCTTTTGTAATCTAATGTAATATTTTGAATTCTGGTGAATGTTTAATGAAATACCAGAAACTTTTTGCTAATTACAATTCATGTATAATCCTTTGTCTTATCAGTTAGTTGAGTTATCCTCTCGATAATTTGCATGTTATGTTAACAAACAAATAGGGGGAGATTGAAAGGCATATGTTTAGCCTATTTGTAATTAAAGAGGTACCAACTCAACTCTGATAAGAAAGCAAGGTAAATAGCAAGTACTGATGAAGGAATCCGTACGAAGAACGTCAAGTGATTTATTGAAATTATATATCTGGAGAATTTTAGGATGCTGCTGCACACCACTGGAAGAAGTTCATTAATATGTTCAAGCCTCAGTGTACAGATAATCTTGTGTAGCACGTCCAGAAGTCCAGAAGGTATAAAGTTTTAATACTTTATTTATTCAGAAGATTCCATACTATTGTTACTTATGAAGAAGAACTACGACGACATAGACTCGACGAACAAGCCTCGTTTCAAATGTTTATTTGATAAAGAATATTTAATTCAGCTAGATACAGATGAACCAGACAGTATATTTGTGTGTCAGCTACTCAGATTAAGTGTTCTGCATCAACTACAAGTGGCCGTTCGATCAAGACAAATATCTACAAAGTTTAATCAAGCCTGAAGTCTCTGCTGATGAAGAAATACAATTTTATAAGTATTTATTTAATTATCTCACTAATCAAGATAATTAAATTAGTTGTATAATTTATTTATTAAATTGATTCACCTTCGAATTAATTTAATTTATGAATTTATATAATTAATATAATTAAGTGAGCAATTATCTAATATTTATATAATTGTTTTAAACTGATTTTTGCATTAAAAGACTCGGTCTGACATTATCAGATAATGTCATACTGTGCCCTTGTATGCGACATTCCTTGAACTGACTTGAAAAAGTCATTCTGATGACATTTCAGTGTATATTTCATTCGGTATGACTTTCTGATTAAAAGTCATACCGCTTGCATTCATCAGACTTACACTGGTATGATGTGTATGACTTGCTTATAAATGACTTAAAAAGTCATACAAAGCTCAACCGAATGACTTTCTTTGGTTATGTCATGCCAAATGAAGAGTAGTGACCAAGAAATTAAGTCATACCGCCCCTGGCAGTATGACATTCCATTTAAATGTCATTCCTTCTTTGTTTTATGGCATGACTTTGTGTAATAATGTCATATCTTCCATTGTAATGTCATTCCTAAGCTAGAAAGTCATTCCTTTCTTTGTCATACCTAGATCCAAGTGATTTGCCTATAAATATGGCTTCACTTCTTCATTTGTAGGTGTTCAAGCATTGTAAAAGCTTTCAAGTTGTTTGTAACTTGCAATTGTTATATCCACAGTTTTCTGTGCTTTGATCACTCGGTTGTTTTAATCACTAAACTAGAATACATCCTGTCGAATTTATTCTACGAACTTTAGTGGACATTAAAACGAACCTTATTAATTATATAACGACTTAAAACATTGTTATATTAATTATTTAAAATCTGATTAACAAGTTTAATTCAAATCAGATTATTCCCGCGATTTTTAGTGACGATTGTATTCAACCCCCCTTCTACAATCGTTTCAGGACCTAACAGTTAATCTCAATATAAATATATTCAATATTATTGCTCTTGTGAAGACAAAAAATTTCCAATACTCACAGTAATGCAAATCAACAATCTTTGATATTCTTAGTTGCAGAAATCAAATAAGACAATGTATTGAAAAATAGTATCAATGCAAAAATTTGAAAGGACAATAGTGCCATTAAAATTATTCAAATATCTCAATCTACATAATAAATGGGTTAAATATCAAAGTGTTCACTGAAGTGGAGGTCATATATCATTTTGCTCACTGATCTTAACGACATATCATTTCAATCATTAAAGTCACAATAAATATCAATCAAGTACCTCCAAATTATAGTTCAAGGAGTAAAAATATTATTTATAAAGTTTAACACTTTATTTTTGAATACTAACAGAACCAAGTACAAGGTTATAACTTCTAGTATTTATAATAATATATTTAGATTTTATATAGTTTATTTACTATTTATTTTTAGTATATATTTATTTTTTCTTTTAATTATAAATAAATAGTAAACAAAATTGATAAAATCTAAATATATTGTTATAATTACTAGAAGTCATAACCTTTTACTTTGATTATGGTAACATTCAAGAACAATGTGTAACTCTATAAATAATATTTTTACTTCTTGAACTAAAATTTTGAAGTACTTGATTGATATTTGTCATGACTTTAATGATTGAAATGATATTCTGTTAGGATCAGTGAGCCAAGTGATATATGACCTCCACTTCAGTGACGGCTTTAATATTTAACCCTATACTAAATAAATTAGTTTAATAATATTTAAAGATGATTGAATATAATTTGTTTACATATATAATTATGAAAATTAAAATAAAAAGACTCGTAAATAATACAATACAATAGTTTACTTCACTCAAACTAAAACAGAAAACATAAGATAAGAGGACAAGATGTAAGTTATCTAATAAGATTTTTTAAGTAAACTCAAAAGTCTCTATAGTATAAAGATTATGACGTTAAACATTAAATATAACTAAAAGAGCAAAGAGGTTTGATTCCCTTTGTCTAACCATCACTTTTTAGTTATGTGTCTATGGATTCTAATCTTATTAATAATGATGACCATGCATAAAAATTTACACTAATCATATCTCCCGACTAGTTAAAAATAGTTGTTAGTATGTGCACATGAGCACACACTAGAAAGACTCTTAAAAATAACATTATTCTAGATTCTGTTATGCATTCTATTGTGAATTTATAATATTTCTTATTAATAATTTGGATGAGTTTGGATGTTAGATTTACTATATTAAGTTTAATTGGCGTTTAACTATAGTATTATAATCTTAACAAATCATTTTTTATGAAAGATAAAGTGTTATGATAGTGTTCTATATTGTTATTTTTAAAGTATTCTTTGTGGAATGCAATCCATATATACACACACATATCCACACACATTTACTTTACGTGTACATTAAATTAATATATGATATTTGTGTGTATCAATCGATTACTTTTTAGTTGGCAAGGACATTTAAATTTTGTTCACATTTGTATCATGTCACTCGAGACGGAATACGTAATCGAAAACGATAACAATATGTCACAAAATTGACTTTTTATAACCATTATGTTTGTGAATTTGTTGAAATTAAACCTTATTTTCAAATGTACACTTTTAAAATGTTCAGATTCAAATGAATATACATATTTAATTATTTATATATTTGATTTTCACGGGAAAAAAATCTCATGTATATAATAGATATGGATTAGATTTAAGAGGATTAAAATAGTTTGTTTCAAGTGCAAAGTATACACAATAAATGAGAAATTTCTTCCCATTCTATCTGTTACATGCGTCACTATTTAGTTGAGAGTCTTACAGCTCAAATCTACATTTAATTCTCTCTACAGCTGAAATCCTAATTATCTCTACAGCTGAAATCTACCTTGGCTTTTAATTCTTTCTACAACTGAAATCTACATTGGCTTTTAATTCTCTCTACAACTGAAATCTACATTGGCTTTTAATTCTCTCTACAACTGAAATCTACCTTGGTTTTTAATGCTCTCGGCTTTTCATCACAATCTATAGTATTTTCAAACTCACATCACTTTAGCAGAATCGTAATAAACTCGAAAACTAAGGGCAACTAGACTAAGCAAGCAGCTCAGAAAGTGTATAAAAGGACCCCCACCCCCTCAAGTTCTAACCAACGAAAACACATTTTATACTTTAAGATATTTGATATACCTCTAGCTAGTTCAGCTATTTAAATACCGGTGTACAATATTAAACTAGTGGTTTTCTAGCTTGTTTAAGCGGCTGAGATTTAGTGATCATGATCATATTATTACAAATTTTTATGATTCGATTATTGAATTCATAACTATTGATTATGTTTACATGATTGATCATGTTTCCTTATAAGTATATATATATATATATATATATATATATATATATATATATATATATATATATATATATCAATTGTATCTGCAAGAAGTTGTGATTATAAGTATAGAGCATATCATCATCAATTATCATGGCCTATAGTATAATAATCTTGTCTGTTTTCAATTATCTGTGGAGTAATTTCTCTTCAAGCCATTAGATTTACTTGTCTAACTTTGGGGAGCTCTTGTGTTTTCTTTTACAGAATATAATCAGATCAGATTATATTTTTGTTTGAAAATAAATCGAACATGGATACAAGTTCATGTATGAATTTTACAAACTTGGCTTTCGGGGACCTGAACAGGACTAATCCTTGTATCAAATATGTGGATTCAGATGGTACCTCATCTACAACTGTCAGAATTATCATCTTGTCAAACATGTTGCCCCTTCATGCACAGAAGGATGGGAAAACAGAGGGCTTTAGCTTTATATACGATGAATCACCTCTATGGCAACTAAAAGATGGATTTTCACCTGATACAATGGTTTTTTATGTTGGTTCACTAAATGCCGATATAGATGTTAATGTACAGGAGGAGGTTGTTGAGAGACTGATGGATGATTTCAATTGCGTTCACACTTTTCTTGCGAATGAACTCTTCTCTGAATTCTATCATGATTTCTGCAAGCACCATCTATGGCCTATATTCCATTACATGCTCCCAATGTGCGGAAAGCATGGTGACCAATTTGATCAGGGACTGTGGCAGGCTTATATCTCTGCAAATAAAATATTAGCAAACAAAGAATTAGAAGTGGCAAATCCCGAGATTAATTATATTTTGATTCATGACTATCACCTCATGGCGGTCCTTGTGTTCTTGAGAAATAAGCGCTACAGGGCCAAACTCGGATTCTTTCTCCAAAGTCCATTCCTTGCATCTGCAGAGATCTATCGAACACTTCCTGTAAGTGCAGACATTCTGAGGATTTTGTTGAACTGCGATCTCATCGGGTTTCATACTTTCGATTTAGCTTGCCACCACTGGACTATGAGTCCAAACGAGGACAAATTGGGCTGGATTATAGTGGTCGCACGGTGTATATCAAGATTCTGCCTTTAGGAATTCATTTGGGAAAAGTTGAAAATGTTCTGAATATTCCTTCTACATCAATGAAAGTCATGGAAATTGAAGGGAAGTTCAAGGGGAAGCATGTAATTCTTGCCGTAGACGACATGAACTTATTCAAGGCAATTAGTCTGAAGTTATTAGCATTTGAACAACTATTGAGGAAGTATGAAACTTGCGGGATATTGTGGTTCTTGTTCAAATTATCAATCCTGAAAGAAGCTCAGGAGAAGACATGGAGGAAGTGAGAAGGGAGACGTATGGAACTGCTAACAGGATTAATCAGATTAACAACTGTGCTAATTATTTATGAATATGTTGGATGTTCTCCATCTCCGAGTGGAGCAATCAGAATAAATTCATGGGATATTAGTTCTTTAGCTGAGGCTATGCGTTCTGCGGTCTCCATGGATGATTCTTTAAGGCAATTAAGACATGAGCAGAACTATAGTTACGTTCAGTCTCATGATGTGGCATATTGTGCTCGCAGTTTCCTGCATAGCATCACGAGAGCATGTCTTGATCACTATAATTATCAATGCTGGGGTTTGGGCTTCAGTTTCACATTCAAAGTTGCTGCCCTCTCCCTAGGTTTTCAAAAATTATTTTCTAAAAGCATAGTTCCTGCATATAACAGGACAAATAGGAGGGCAATATTTCTAGACTTTGATGGCACCCTTGTTCCTCATTCCTCGACCAAGAAAAATCTCAGTAGTGAACTTGTCACTACTCTTAATTAACACTATGTGTGATGATCCTAAGAACACTGTGTTTATCGTTAGTGGAAGAGGTATAAGTTCCTTAACCGAGTGGCTGGCTCCATGTGAAGGTCTAGGACTAGCTACTGAACACGGGTACTTCATATGGTATTTTTCTTCAAAAACTTCTTAGAGACCTTTTCTAGTGGCACTTCTAATTAAATTGCCTTTGGTTTGCACGTGGAAGAAAACTTCTGAATGGCAATCCAGTTTGGTTGTGGATCTCGAGTGGAAGGTGGCAGTGGAGCGTATAATGAATCTGTATGCAGAAGCCACGGATGGTTCCACCATCGAAGTCAAAGAAAGTGTTTTGGTTTGGCACCTTCAAGATGCAGATCATGATTTTGGATCCTTGTAGGCAAAGGATTTACCGGATCATTTGAAACACGTCATTGCTAATGAACATGCAGTAGTTGCAAAAGGAAAAAATATTGTTGAGGTTAAACCACAGGTATATGTCTCTCGTCTCCCTCTTTCGGTCTTCCCTGTGCATTGTACAGTAATTTACTTAACTAGCAACCTAATATATTTAGGATGCAAGCAAAGGCTTGGTCACAGAAAAGGTAATCGCGACAATGGTTGGCAATGGCGAGATCCCTGATTTCATCCTCTGCATTGGAGATGACAGATTAGATGAAGACATGTACGACGGTACTTTGAAAATTGTTTCATCTGTGGTGGTCCCTGCTGTTCCGGAAATCTTTTTCTGCACTGTGGAGCAAAAGCCTAGCAAGGCCAAGTACTTTGTTGATGATACTTTTGAAGTTCAGAAGCTACTCCAGTGGTTTGCTAATGTTTCGAGTACGCAGCCAAGCTCCGCTGTAAATCCGCCAAGTATTCCTTGACAACTGACAAGCATAGTGTTCGTGAACATTGGTATAGGAGCATATATAAATGTAATATAGCAAGTTCTTTTTTGTATAGTCAGCATCAGATCTACTACTATGTATTAATGCTTGTAAATTTGTATTTGGCCGAAAGCAGAACATGTAAATGTATAGCCCACTTTAAATGGATATTTTAAAAAACAGTCCCAGCATAATAAAGATATTGTATATTAAACCTCATTGAATTAATAATCTTGTTAAATTAATAAAATTTATCATTTTTGAGACTATTAACTCTCAGATAATTTACTATATTATATAGGTATACTTACACAAGTTTCATGTTATATTTACTATACGAATTGAGGATGTTATATATCTTTTTCCCATTTAAGAATGGGACTGCATAAGAAATGCTTGTTCAGGAAGTAAAAAAAGTTTGGATTTCTAATGCCAACATTAGAACCTTGAGCAATGTCGTACAAGCAAATCTTATTCACGTTTACAAATGCTGGAGAAAGGTCTCTAAATACAAACAATACTTCAGAGTTCAGATATTCGAAGTAAGAGTGACAATATAATATGGTATACTGCATTAGAGAAGCTTGTCGCCTTTACTCTCAATGCTCATGACAGTACTGGAACTGTTCCTGACTAGTGAGGCAGCGTCATTGATTCTGTCTGCTTAAAGAAATGAATTAAATTACATTGTATCTTTTTTTTTCGACCTGGCCAATATTGTTATATGAACTATCACCTAGTTGTTCAGTCCTATAAGTCTAATCTAACAACATAGTTAAACCGGGCAATATAGGCCCAAAACCATATATCCAGTCCAAACCAAACCATTTTTTAAAATTTGGTCCAACAAAAAAATCACACATTTTATTTGGATATGGTTGGTTTTGAAATCATGTTTTTTTATCCAAAATGTGGACCCAATATATGATAACCATATTTAAAAAAAAACACTTTCATACCCCGTATAATTCAATTCATTGCTTACCACTACACTCGTACAATTAAATTCGATCTCTCTTACTTCTCTGCTGGATCCCTGCCTCCACCGACCATATCATCACCGCCGAGAAACGTCTTCTCTCTCTTATCAAGTACTCCCTCCCTCCCTCCCTCTCTCTGATTTTCGTGTCTTATCTCTTTCATTATTCATGTTTTATTGTCTCCTTGTTTTACTTGCGGATCAGTTCTGTATAGATACGCTTACGCGATTTGAATTGATTTTCATAGTGTGCCTAATCTGCTTAATGCTATCCTCTAAATCGATTATATTATGCTTAGGACAGATTTAAGCACTTGTTAATTCAAGTTAGGGCACTTATTATGGAAGCAGAGAAACAATTGAGTATCATGTGTGTATGTATTTTTCTTATTTGGGTAGTCTAATTCTAATGTGTATATTTATATTTTCGTGTTTCTTATTGGTTTAATGTAGATTTAAAGTTGTAATGGAAGAAGAACAAAGTTCGACCTCTAATAGACCTCCAAAAAGATATAAGAAATCTACATCAATAATTTGAGAATTATTTCATAAGTTTGTAGAGAATGGAACACAAAAGTCTAGATGTAAAAAATGTGATCAAGTTTATATAAGTGAACATGGTACCTCAAATATGCGAAAGCATATGATGTCAAAACTTGATCAAATTTTTTACATCTAGACTTTTCCATGTTTTGACATCATATGCTTTCACATATTTGAGGTACCATGTTCACTTATACAAATTGATCACATTTTTTACGTCTAGACTTTAGTGTTCCATTCTCCACAAACTTATCAAATAATTCCCGAATTATTGATGTAGATTTCTTATATCTTTTTGTAGGTCTATTAGAGGTCGAACTTTGTTCTTCGTCCATTACAACTTTAAATCTACATTAAACCAACAAGAAACACAAAAATACAAAAATATAAATATACACATTAGAATTAGACTACCCAAATAAGAAAAATACATAAACACATGATAATCAATTTGATGTAATTATCACATGATACTCAATTGTTTCTCTGCTGCCTTGTTTAAATAATAAGTGCCCTAACTTGAATTAGCAAGTGCTTAAATCTGTCCTAAACATAATATAATCGATTTAGAGAATAGCATTAAGCAGATTAGACACACTATGAAAATCAATTCAAATTGCGTAAGCATATCTATACAGAACAGATCCGCAAATAAAACAAGGAGACAATATAAACATGAATAATGAAAGAACTAAAACACGAAAATGAGAGAGAGAGAGAGGGAGAGAGAGAGAGAGAGAAGGAGGGAGGGAGGGAAGGAGAGAGAGAGGGAGAAGGAGGGAGGGAGAGAGAAGACGTCTCTCGGCGGCGATGATGTGGTCGGTGGAGGCACGGATCCAGCGGAGAAGCAGGAGAGATCGAATTGAATTGTACGAGTGTAGTGGTAAGCAACGGATTGAATTGTACAGGTAATGAAAGTCTTTTTTTTTTAAAAAAATATGGTTATCATATATTGTATCCATTTTTTGGTCCATATTTTGGATAAAAAACATGATTTCAAAACCAACCATATCCAAATAAAATGTGTGATTTTTTTGTTGGACCAAATTTTAAAAAATGGTTTGGTTTGGACTAGATATATGGTTTTGGGCCTATATTGCCACGTCTACTTATCAGCAAGTAAATCATATGTTCAAAGAACAAATAATAGTGCAAGTCAGTCGATTTGGCATGTTCGTCTTGGCTATCAACTGCTTCAACAAATTTCTACAAAAATCTAGTTGACGGCGTTCCTTAATTACTTCAGTAATTTAAACATAAATGCAGTGTGTGCTGGTTGTCATACGAGAAATCAAAAAGGCTTCCATTCCCAAAATCAACTAACAAGCTTCCGATGTACTTGAGCTGATTCATTCGGACTTGATGAGGCCTACCAGAACAATAAATTACAGTGGGTGTCGATATGCAATGATCTCGGTGGATGACTGCTCTCGTTTTACTTGGATTTATTTTTTAAAACATAAAAACGAAGCATTCTCTAGATTTCTTGACTTTAAGCAAAGAGTAGAGCATAAGTTTGGCCGGAATATCAAGTGTCTGCGTACTGATAACAGGGGCGAGTACGTGTTGGAAGAATTTCTTGCATATTGTGAGAAAGAAAGAATTCAATGACAATTGACATGTCAAAATACGCCTCAGCTACTTAAATACCGGTGTACAATATATATTAAACTTGTGTTCTAGCTTGTTTATGCGGATGAAGTTTAGTGATCATCATGTCATTATGAATTTATGACTTGATTATTGAAGTCATAACTATTAATCATGTTTTCCTCTGTTTTGTTTTGTAGGAGGTTGCTGATTATCGCTCAGGTGAGTTGAAATTGTTTATCTTGTGGAGTGACTGGAGTCTATTTGTTTTTGCAGGAAGTTTAATATTTTCAGTTAAATTTGCGTTGAGATTGTTTGTTACATGTATTCATAGATTACGGTTCAATCACTTGCAATTTGCACTATTAAGTACTTTTATGAAGTACTTTTATGACGGTCCTTGTGTTCTTGATAATTAAGCTCATGGAACTGTTTCTGACTAGTTGAGACAGCGCCACTGATTCTGTCTGCTTGAAGAATTGAATTAAATTACATTGTATCTTTTTTTTCAATCCGGCCAATATTGCTATATGAACTACCACCTAGTTGTTCAGTCCTATAAATCTGATCCAACAATGTAGTAGATATATCTCATAATTTCGAGTCTCGGTTAAAACTAACCAAGTCTTGGAACTGATCAGCATATATTATATTGTGCCTCCTCTTTAAGTCATTATCTATCACAGAAACATAAATCAGAGATTGCATCTCCAGCTTTATATTCCTTTTCTAAATATTTTAAACGCATGTCCTAGCTTTTTCTTTGGGGAGGTTCAAACTCAATTCGAACCCTTACTAGAACAAGGAGTAACCGAACCATCTAACATAAAATACAACGAGACTAAACACCTAAGATGGTAAAAAAGTAGATTTAAAGCAACTACTAAAACATAGCAATTACTGCATCCAACCCGTACATCATACAATAATTTTATTTATAAAAAAAGCTAAAGAATTTCTCCTTCTTTGCTTACACAATCTACGTTAATTACGGCTTATTCTATGACATTTTTCGTCCTCCTTTTGCCCTCCAAGTACCGGTTGTGGAGCTTCAATTAATCCGTACGGAGTAGCACATCCGTGCCCGGAATCTTTCGTGGCCTTCCCCAGCCTCGTTTTGCACTCTAATTAAATGCCATTTGTAGAGCAAAACCTGATCCTTGGGGAGTGGAAACATTCGTGTCCTAATTCTTTTGTGGTCTTTCTCTAACTTAAGTTTTGCACTTATAAGTGCAATTGTGGTGCATCAATTGATCATTAGGTAACATCAACATCCTCATCATGGAAAATAGACAAAGTATGCACATACATAATTCCTCCCACATGCTCCAATTGTTTTATACTTTTAAGTGTCGTCTGTGGTGCATCTTCCTCCCATGTGCTCCAAGGACTTCTTGTGCGGCGTTCTCCTGTCTCATTTTGTATTTCTTGACACTAATTGTTTAATATTTTTCTATGGTGATGCTTCATCAACAACCCGGTGTGTGCCATAACACTCTGAGTGTTGTGCCATTCCCAGCACCACAATTATTACTAAATGATGGATAGTGGATCCTTAATTGTTGGGTTTGTATGGCCATGGATCTTTTCATTCAGACCACTATATAGACAATTGTTTTGTTTCCTACCGAGCCTATTGTGCATAATTTATTATGTACAAGGGATGCGAATTTTAATATATAATTTCAAGAAGTTCAAAAATATTATCTTATAAAAGAATCCTTGGGTGTATTTTTCTTTTTAAGATATACATGTTTATTTTAGTTCTTTATTTCTATTTTAAACATATTCTATTTATCATCAGTTTTATAAATTCTACTTCATTACTCTCTCATATACCTACTCCATGAACTTACGTTCATTGTAAAGGAATTTTCAAGTTGTCTCTCATATATATACTCCATCAATTTACATTGGCGGTAAAAGAATTTTCTAAGTTTTTTTCTTGTTTTGTTGCAAGTTGATTAGTTCCATATATGTCCAGGGTTATTATTAAAAACCATTTATTAAGGTAGGCTTGTCCATGTATGCAGCTGTTTGGATCTTTTGGAGTCTTAAAAATTTTATTATTAAAAAAATATCGATTATTAAAAAAAATATCCTTCTGTCAGGAGTTGTGAGAATGTTAGGTGGATATCATAGTTTAGCTCAAGACATTTTTGTTCCACTCATATTAATAATAATTAGTCATTTATTTGTCTATATCCTTTGCCAAAGAATTGGGACAAAATTTGGGGGGTAACATTACTCTTAGTATATGCATTATTCTTATAACAAAAAGTACATTAATTGATGTATTCACAACACCCAAAAACATATTGACCATATTTATTAACACTAATATAATATTCTTATATTCACATTTTAATTTTTCTTTTTCCATTCCTCGAGAATTTTCTTGACAACTTATTCACAATTGCTTCCAGTTTATGGTGAAAAGTAGTTTCATATTCTTTTCAAGGAATCATGAAGAAAAGAAACTTTTTTCAAGGGATAACCTTTTGTATTTAAAAGGAAAAATCACATGGTCATATTCTAGTGCATTCATCATAAAAGTTACAATCTTCAATGTCCTAACATCACAACATGACCTAACATTTACTTAACTCATTATATATCATATCATACAAATAATTAAAAAAAATTCAGATTTTAGACATGTTCCGAACCTTAAAGAAGTTCAAACTTTCAAATTAATACAATTTTAATAAATAATAGGGATGACCACTTGTTACTTTTTTAAAAGAAAAATATTTAATTAATTGAATAAAGGATAAAACAAACTCAATTCAAACCCTTACTAGAACAAAGATTAATCAAACGAGGCTAACATAAAATGTAATGAGACTAAACACCTAAGACCGCAATAAATTAGATTTAAGGCAACTACTAAAATCTATCAATTACTACATCCAACCAGTACATCAAACAATAAGTTTACTTGAAAAATAAGCTAAAACTTTCTCCTTGTTTGCTTACACAACCTACGTTATTTACACCTTTCTCTATGACATTTTGCTGCCTCTTTCGACCTCTGGAGTATCATTTATGGAGTTTCAATTAATCCCTATGGTGGCCTTCTCCTGCATCATTTTGCACTCTAATTAAATACCACTTATAGAGCAAAACCTCATTCCTTAGGAAGTGGAAAAATTCATGCCCTGATGCTTTCATGGTCGTTCCGATACTTGTTTTACACTTTTAACTGCTATCTATGGTGCATCATATTAAACATTGGGCAACAACATCCCAGTCATGGTAGACAGTCAAAGTGTGAAGGTATATAACTTCCACCCACCTGCTCCAAGGCTTCTTATGCCGCCTTCCCCAGCCTCATCTTGTACATCTTTGGCTCTAGTTGTTCAATAATTATTTTCTATGGTGGTGCTTCATCAACAACCTACTATGTGCCATAACACTATGAGTGTGTCTCAATGTGTAGAACCTGTTGCACAGGTGATGTTGTAGCCAGGCCATTCCCAGCACCATAATTATTACTAATCATTTGAAACTTCACATAATTGTCGTGTTCATCACCAACAGTAGTACGAATCAACGGAATAGACGTTAGCACAAGTTGCTCCGGAATCCGAGTCATTTTTGTTCTATTAGGTCTCCAATTGTAGAGTCATTGTGTGAATCAGAGCAATAATATACAATAAATTGTTATAAATTTCTCTCATTTCAATTTTGGTTGTAAGTACTAGGCACCAACCCTCCTACATGCTCGTAGGTATTGGTAGTATGGTTAAGTGAAAGATGCATCAAAAATAAAATTTTAAATTTTGTGGGTAAACCACACTACCATGGCCACGTTTTTGTTTTCAAGACCCCAGAGTGAAGTCATAATAAGGCCAGGAAGTTCCCATCATAGTTACCATAAAATGAGCGCATTGTTAGAAGGAGAATTTTTGGTAGCATTCATAAAAGGTTTTCATTGTTAGAGATCTTGAAAAAATCATCATGGGGCTCAATTAGTCAATTATAACGTTATCTATTCTAATCATTTTATTGGGATAATACATTAAAGATTCAAATCCTTGAACATAAGGAATAATCTGTAGACAATCCTGCATTAATAATAATATCATCACTAACAATAAGTAAGGAAAGAAAATATTCATAAGAATGACAAACACATACACACATAAACAAAATAAAATAAATTTTTAGATTACTTTCATTCCGGAGCACAAACAATAATCTATCTTGGATGGTGAATCAACCGGGAATAATTTGAGAAAGATGAATTATGAATTGGCTTATGTGTGGGGTCATGGTAATTATATACACATAAAAATATAAATCTTGTAGGTAGTCTAGCGCATGTTAGTTTAAGTTTTGCAAAAAGTCATGCAATTCAAAATTTAAATTATCTGTTATTTTAATATCTTCAATAAAATGATAAATTGTATGTATTTATCTGAAGAATTTAGATGATATTTTTACAAAATTATTATGAAAAAAATATTAATATTTTGATGATATATTATGTCTATGATTAGTTTGCTAATTCTTGTATAAAAACAATCATCAACTAGAATCATCAAAGCTACTCATAGACCTAAGATATATCATCTAAATGTCAATATCCCTGCTCATAATAATTTTTCTAAAGGATCATCTAAATTATTCATATAAATTCATATATTTTTACCATTCTACAAAAGATATCTAGATAACAAAAATTTAAATTTAAATTTCACCACCATGTGCAACATTTATTATTCACACGGATATAAAGTTTCATGCCATATAAAATTATCATGACCCCTCACATAACTCAATTCATAATTCATGTTTCTCAAATCATTCCAATTTGATTTAAAGCTGAAGATAGAAAAATGTGTGTGCTCGAGAATGAAGGTAATCTCTAAATTTATTTTATTTTATTTATGTGTGTATGTGTGTGTATGTTATGCTTGTGAATATAATTAACTTTCCTTACTTATTGTTAATGATGATATTGTTATTATTGTAGGATTGTATCTTTAATATACTATCCTGATAAAATGATTAGAAAAGAAAGCCATGTACTTCAGATTAATCCCAACATAGATTATTTCAAGATCTCTGACAGTCTCCTTCTAACCGGCCCTCATTTTTATACGGAAATTATTGTGGGAACTTGTTGGGGTTGTGTTATTATGAATTTCTCCAGCGTCTTGCACACAAAAACACAAAAACCATGGTTAATGTGGCTTACTTATAAACTTATAGAAATTTTTTTGATGTGTCTTTCACTTGCCATACTCTCAAACCTATGACCAGATCTAGTTTTTGTTACTTACAACCAGAATCAAAATGAGAGAAATTTATAAAAATTTATTTTATATTATTTCTCTTATTCAAAGGTTGACTCCACAAATAGGCGATCTAAAAGAACACAAGTCACTCAGGACTCATCAAAACTTGCAATAAAATCTATTCCGCTCATTCATACAACTGTTGGTGTTGGTCATTATGATCATATGCAAGATCTTTTGTTTCAAAAGTTAGTAACAATAATGGTGATAGGAATGGCTTGGCTACCACATCACATGCGCAACAATTTCGACCTATTAAGATGCACTCAGAGTGTCAAGGCATAAAGCGGGTTGTTGATGAAGTACCACCCTAGGAAACTAATATTGAACAACTGGCATTAAGATCGAGGTACAAAATGAAGTAGGGGAAGACCGGGAAAGAAGCCCTTGAAGCGGGTGGGAAGAAGTTATCTGCACACCTTGTTTATCTCCCGTGATCGGGATGTTGTTGCCTAAGGATCAATTAATGCACCACAAAAAGCCTCTAAAAGTGTAAAACAAGTTAAGGAAATATGGTGAAAGAAAGTGGACACGAATGTTTCCACTCCCCACGGATCAGTTGTTGCTCTACAAGTGGCACTTAAGAGTGCAAAATTAGGCATGGGAAGGCCACTAAAGAATCTGGGCTCAAATGTTCGCTACTTTGCATGGATTAATTGAAACTCCAAAAAACGTACTTAGGAGGGCAAAAGGAGGGGGAAATGCCATAGAAGAAATCGTAATAACATAGATTTTGAAGCAAACATGTTCTAAACCTTCGAGAAGCTCAAACTTTTAAAATTATACAAACTTAAAAATATTAGGGTATAACACCATGTTATTTTTTCAAAAGCAAATATTTTCTTAATTAGAAAAAGGATAAAGCAAACTCAATTTAAACCTTTATTAGAACAAGGAGTAACCGCACCAGACTAGCATCAAATGCAATATGACTAAATACCTAAGACCCTATTAAATTAGATTTAAAGTGACTACCAAATTTAAGCAATTACTCCATCCTCGTACACCATACTATAAGTTCATTAACAAATAAGCTAAAACTTTCTCCTTGTTTACTTACACTACCTACGTTAGTTACAGCTTCTTTTATGACATTTTTATACCTCTTTTTTCCCTTCCCAGTACCAGTTATGGAGCTTCAATTAATCCATACGAGTAGCACATTCGTGCCCATATTCTTTGGCGGTCATCCCCTACCTTATTTTGCACTCTAATTACGTGCCACTTGTAGAGAAAAACCTCATCTTTGGAGAGTAGAAACATTCGTGCCCCAATTCTTTCTTGCTCTTACGCTAACTCATTTTACACTTTTAAGTGCCATTTTTGGTGAATCAATTAATTATTAGGTAGCAACAACATCATGATCATAGGAGATAGAGAAGGTATTCACGTAAATGACTTCTTCCCACCTATTCCAAGGGCTTCTCTTGTGGCCTTCCCATATACCATTTTGTACCTTTTGGAGCTAGTTGTTCAATAATAGTTTCCTGGGGTGGTGCTTCATCAACAACCCACTATGTGCCATAACACTCTCAGTGTGTCTCAATGTCTCTCATGGCACAGAGCAGGTTGTTGAGGAAGCACCATCCTAGGAAACTATTATTGAACAAGTGGCACAAGAGATAGAAAATGAAGCAAAGGAAGGCCACAAAAGAAGCCCTTAAAGCTGGTGGGAAGAGGTTATGTGCACACCTTGTTTATCTCCCATGATCACGATGTTGTTGTTGCCTATAGATCAATTAATGCACCACAAAAAGCCTTTAAAAGTGTAAAACAACTCACGGGAATACCTTGAAAGAATGAGGGCACGAATATTTCCACTCAATGATAGGCGGTTTCTCTACAAGTGGCACTAAAGAGTGCAAAAACAGGCTGGGGAAGGCCACCAAAGAATCTAGGCACGGATATTGCTACTCCGCAAGGATTAACTGAAACTCCACAAATGTTATAGGGAATTAAGGACAAAATAAGTCAATAAAATGTCATAGAAGAAGCGTTAATAACATAGTTTGTGGAAAGAAACAAGGAACAAGACTTTACTTATTTATTTAAAGAAACGTATAGTATGGTGTACTTCATTGATGCAATAATTGTTAAGTTTTAGTGGTTCGAATCTAATATATATTCTTAGGTGTTTAGTCTCATTTCATTTTATTCTATTGGTATGGTTTAGTCATTCCTTGTTCAAGTAAGGGTTTGAATTGAGTATATTTTATCCTTTAAAATAATTAATATGTTCTTTGAAAAATAACCTCGGATTGTTCATATATTATTTTTTAAGATTCTATTAATTTAAAAGTGGGAACTTCATTAAGGTTTGGGACATGCTTAAAATCTAAACATTTAATTAATTGAATTATATGATATAATGAGTTAAGTGTTAACTCATGTTGTGATGTTTAGACATTGAAGAAAGTAAATGATGCATGCACTAGAAAAAATAAGGATGTGATTATTGATTTGAAATACAAAACACTATTCCTTGACAAAAGTACTTCTCTTGAGGGATTTCTGTAAAAAGATAAAGCTACTTTTTACGGCAAAGGTGGAAGCAATTGTGAATGAGCTATCAAGATAATTCTCATGCAAAATAAAAAATAAAATGAGAAAACAACATATTTGTGTTAATTAATATGATCAGTATGTTTTTGCTTGATGTGATACAGTAATGTACCTTTTTCGTATAAGAATATCACATTCAAACATTGATATTTGGATTCATTTCTTTTTCTATTCTAACTCCCTAATTCTTCCATGAACCTCTTTACATTTTGTAAGCTAACAATAAATTCAATAAAGACATTATTCTATATTTGTTTGGGGCTGGGTAAAGGGTGATCCACATCCTTCTTAGAGCAATTTCTTCATTACTTTCCTCCATTTATAGTTTTAGAATAGTAGTAGATGGAATATGATAGGAGGCTTGAGGTTACAATGATTTATTAGAAATTTTTTTACATAATTGACATAAATTAATAATAAATATGGGCGTTAACATACATGAATAACGGATGTTTTATAGCAACTACATGAATGAGACTATAGCAAAATATAAATTCAAGATTTAAATAATTAAGATGGAAACATGATTACAATGCATGAACCTCACTATAATTGAAATTTGACAAGGAACTAAAAAAATGTCGAGAATAACATAATAGATAAAACAAATAAACTAAAAATAATCACTGATATATATATATGATACATGCTAACACAATTCCAATAACATAGTACATCAAAAATCAAGTAAATATTAGAATAGGCATAGTAAGTGTATATACCATGTGGTTAGCCACATTATTCAGGCTCGAAAGTTTAATTCCACAAACAAGTCCTCGTGAAAATCCTCTATATAAGCATAACAATCAATAAGACATATTATTTGCTAAAAAAATATCTAATATTATTTGTCCATCTTCTTTGTCCAATACATATATTATACAAGTTTCAGTGTTAATATTTATTAGCCCACACAATTTTCATCATTTACCATGCAAATTATGTTGACTTTAAATGAAAACGTACTAGTATTGTTGTATAACCAATGCATGACAATGATAAAAACATGTCACATTTAATATTTCTTAATATGTGTGAGTTGTGTAAATTGGACTATTAAAATGAGCAGGAGGGAGTATGTGTTAAGTGGGTTGGAAGGAGAAGAACATATCTATTCATTAAAAATATTACATAATGTAATATCATATAATCATGAACCCTATCATTTTCTCTCATAATTAGTATAATTCCAACTCACTAAAATCATGTATAAAAACAAATTAACTAGTTAAAAAAGAAGAGTTAATGAAAAAACATCAATAAAAGACTTATATAAAAACCATCTTTCGGAGCTCCCTCTAATATGAAACAATAACCATATTTATTGAAAAGTAAAACCAAGTCAAATCCATACAATGCTTAATAATAAGATGATATACATCACAAGATAGATAAAATAATCCTACCTACGTTATTTACACCTTCTTCTATGACATATTTCTGCTTCTTTTGCCCTTTGGAGTATCATTTATGGAGTTTCAATTATTCCATATGGTGTAGGACATCGGTGTCAAGATTCTTATGTGGCCTAGCCTGCATCATTTTGCACTCTAATTAAATGCCACTTATAGAGCAAAACCTCATTCCTTAGGGAGTGGAAAAATTCATGCCCGGATTCTTTCATGGTCATCCCCTCACTTGTTTTACACTTTTAAGTGCCATATGTGGTGGATCATATTAATCATTGGGCAACAACATCCCAGTCATAGTAGAGAGACAAAGTGTGAAGGTATATAACTTCCACCCACCTGCTCCAAAGGCTTGTTATGCCGCCTTCCCTAGCCTCATCTTGTACATATTGGCTCTAGTTGTTCAATAATAATTTTCTAGGATGGTGCTTCATCAACAACCTACTATGTGCCATAACACTCTGAGTGTGTCGAACGTGTTGCACAGGTGATGTTGTAGCCAGGCCATTCCCAGCATCATAATTATTACTAATCATTTGAAACTTCACATAATTGTCGTGTTCATCACCAACAGTAGTACGAATCAACAGAACAGATGTTAGCACAAGTTTCTCCAGGATCCCCATCGAGTAATTTTGGTTCTATTAGGTCTCCAATTCTAGAGTCATTGTGTGAATCAAGCAATAATATACAATAAATTGTTATAAATTTCTCTCATTTCAATTTTGGTTGTAAGTACTAGGCACCAACCCTCCTACATGCTCGCAGGTATTGGTAGTATGGTTAAGTGAAAGATGCATCAAATAATAAGGTCAGGAAGTTCCTATCATAGTTACCATAAAATGAGTGCATTGTTAGAAGAAGAATTCTTGGTAGCATTCATAAAAGGTTTTAATTGTTAGAGATCTTGAAAAAATCATCATGGGGCTCCATTAGTCAAGTATAACTTATCTATTCTAATCATTTTATTGGGATAATACATTAAACATTCAAATCCTTGAACATAGGGAATAATTTCTAGACAATCCTGCAATAATAATAATATCATCAATAACAATAAGTAAGGAAAGAAAATATTCATAAGAATGAAAAACACATACACACATACACATAAACAAAATAAAATAAATTTTTAGATTACTCTCATTCTGGAGCACAAACAATAATCTATCTTGGATGGTGAATCAACGGGAATAATTTGAGAAAGATGAATTATGAATTGGCTTATGTGTGGGGTCATGGTAATTATATACACATAAAAATATAGATCTTGTAGTCTAGTGATACTTCATGCCCATGTTAGTTTAAGTTTTGCAAAAAGGTCATGCAATTCAAAATTTAAATTATCGGTTATTTTAATATCTTCAATAAAATGATAAAATGTATGTATTTATCTGAAGAATTTAGATGATATTTTTACAAAATTATTATGAAAAAAAGATATTAATATTTTAATGATATCTTATGTATATGACTAGTTTTGATAATTCTTGTATAAAAACAATCATCAATTAGAATCAAGCTACTCATAGACCTACGATATATCATCTTAATCTCGACATCCATGTTCATAATAATTTTTCTAAAGTATCATCTAAATTATTCATATAAATTCATATATTTTTATCATTCTACAAAAGATATCTAGATAACAAATAATTTAAATTTGAATTTCACCACCATGTGCAAAATTTATTATTAACATGGCTATAAAGTTTCATGCCACTATAATTTTTATATGTACAAAATTATCATGACCCCTCACATAACTCAATTCATAATTCATGTTTCTCAAATCATTCCAATTTGATTTAACGCTGAAGATAGAAAATTGTGTGTGCTCGAGAATGAAGGTAATCTATAAATTTATTTTATTTTATTTATGTGTGTATGTGTGTGTATGTTATGCTTGTGAATATAATTACCTTTACTTACTTATTGTTAATGATGATATTGTTATTATTGTAGGATTGTATCTTTAATATACTATCCTGATAAAATGATTAGAAAAGAAAACAGATTAATCCCAATATAGATTATTTCAAGATCTCTGACAATTAGAACCTTTTATAAATGCTACCAATAAGTCTCCTTCTAACAAGCACTCATTTATACGGAAATTATTGTGGGAACTTGTTGGCCTCGTGTTAATTAAGATTGTATTAATTTAAAAGTGGGAACTTCATTAAGGTTTGGGACATGTTTAAAATCTAAACATTTAATTAGTTGAACTATATGATATAATGAGTTAAGTAAGTGTTAACTCATGTTGTGATGTTTAGACATTGAAGAATGTAAATGATACAGGCACTAGAAAAAATAAGGATGTGATTATTGATTTGAAATAACAAACACTATTCCTTGACAAAAGTTCTTCTCGATTTGAAATAACAAACACTATTCCTTGACAAAAGTTCTTCTCGCGAGGGATTTCTGTAAAAAGATAAAGCTACTTTTTACGGCAAAGGTGGAAGCAATTGTGAATGAGCTATCAAGAAAATTCTCATGCAAAATAAAAATTAAAATGAGAAAACAACATATTTGTGTTAATTAATATGAACAGTATGTTTTTACTTGATGTGATACAGTAATGTACTTTTTTCTTATAAGAATAACACATTCAAACATTGATATTTGGATTCATTTTTTTTTCTATTCTAACTCCCTAATTCTTCCATGAACCGCTTTACATTTTGTAAGCCAACAAGAAATTCAATAAAGACATTATTCTATATTTGTTTGGGGATGGATAAAGGGTGATCCACATCCTTCTTAGAGCAGTTTTTCATTACTTTCCTGCATTTATAGTTTAAGAATAGAAGTAGATGGTATATGATAGGAGGCTTGAGGTTACAATGATTTATGACATAAATTAATAATAAATATGGGCGTTAACATACATGAATAAAGGATGTTTTAAAGCAACTACATGAATGAGACTATAGCAAAATATAAATTCAAGATTTAAATAATTAAGATGGAAACATGATTACAATGCATGAACCTCACTATAATTGAAATTTGACAAGGAACTAAAAAAATGTCGAGAATAACATAATAGATAAAACAAATAAACTAAAAATAATCACTGATATATATATATGATACATGCTAACACAATTCCAATAACATAGTACATCAAAAATCAAGTAAATATTAGAATAGGCATAGTAAGTGTATATACCATGTGGTTAGCCACATTATTCAGGCTCGAAAGTTTAATTCCACAAACAAGTCCTCGTGAAAATCCTCTATATAAGCATAACAATCAATAAGACATATTATTTGCTAAAAAAATATCTAATATTATTTGTCCATCTACTTTGTCCAATACATATATTATACAAGTTTCAGTGTTAATATTTATTAGCCCACACAATTTTCATCATTTACCATGCAAATTATGTTGACTTTAAATGAAAACGTACTAGTATTGTTGTATAACCAATGCATGACAATGATAAAAACATGTCACATTTAATATTTCTTAATATGTGTGAGTTGTGTAAATTGGACTATTAAAATGAGCAGGAGGGAGTATGTGTTAAGTGGGTTGGAAGGAGAAGAACATATCTATTCATTAAAATATTACATAATGTAATATCATATAATCATGAACCCTATCATTTTCTCTCATAATTAGTATAATTCCAACTCACTAAAATCATGTATAAAAACAAATTAACTAGTTAAAAAAGAAGAGTTAATGAAAAAACATCAATAAAAGACTTATATAAAAACCATCTTTCGGAGCTCCCTCTAATATGAAACAATAACCATATTTATTGAAAAGTAAAACCAAGTCAAATCCATACAATGCTTAATAATAAGATGATATACATCACAAGATAGATAAAATAATCCTACCTACGTTATTTACACCTTCTTCTATGACATATTTCTGCTTCTTTTGCCCTTTGGAGTATCATTTATGGAGTTTCAATTATTCCATATGGTGTAGGACATCGGTGTCAAGATTCTTCTGTGGCCTAGCCTGCATCATTTTGCACTCTAATTAAATGCCACTTATAGAGCAAAACCTCATTCCTTAGGGAGTGGAAAAATTCATGCCCGGATTCTTTCATGGTCATCCCCTCACTTGTTTTACACTTTTAAGTGCCATATGTGGTGGATCATATTAATCATTGGGCAACAACATCCCAGTCATAGTAGAGAGACAAAGTGTGAAGGTATATAACTTCCACCCACCTGCTCCAAAGGCTTGTTATGCCGCCTTCCCTAGCCTCATCTTGTACATATTGGCTCTAGTTGTTCAATAATAATTTTCTAGGATGGTGCTTCATCAACAACCTACTATGTGCCATAACACTCTGAGTGTGTCGAACGTGTTGCACAGGTGATGTTGTAGCCAGGCCATTCCCAGCATCATAATTATTACTAATCATTTGAAACTTCACATAATTGTCGTGTTCATCACCAACAGTAGTACGAATCAACAGAACAGATGTTAGCACAAGTTTCTCCAGGATCCCCATGGAGTAATTTTGGTTCTATTAGGTCTCCAATTCTAGAGTCATTGTGTGAATCAAGCAATAATATACAATAAATTGTTATAAATTTCTCTCATTTCAATTTTGGTTGTAAGTACTAGGCACCAACCCTCCTACATGCTCGCAGGTATTGGTAGTATGGTTAAGTGAAAGATGCATCAAATAATAAGGTCAGGAAGTTCCTATCATAGTTACCATAAAATGAGTGCATTGTTAGAAGAAGAATTCTTGGTAGCATTCATAAAAGGTTTTAATTGTTAGAGATCTTGAAAAAATCATCATGGGGCTCCATTAGTCAAGTATAACTTATCTATTCTAATCATTTTATTGGGATAATACATTAAACATTCAAATCCTTGAACATAGGGAATAATTTCTAGACAATCCTGCAATAATAATAATATCATCAATAACAATAAGTAAGGAAAGAAAATATTCATAAGAATGAAAAACACATACACACATACACATAAACAAAATAAAATAAATTTTTAGATTACTCTCATTCTGGAGCACAAACAATAATCTATCTTGGATGGTGAATCAACGGGAATAATTTGAGAAAGATGAATTATGAATTGGCTTATGTGTGGGGTCATGGTAATTATATACACATAAAAATATAGATCTTGTAGTCTAGTGATACTTCATGCCCATGTTAGTTTAAGTTTTGCAAAAAGGTCATGCAATTCAAAATTTAAATTATCGGTTATTTTAATATCTTCAATAAAATGATAAAATGTATGTATTTATCTGAAGAATTTAGATGATATTTTTACAAAATTATTATGAAAAAAAGATATTAATATTTTAATGATATCTTATGTATATGACTAGTTTTGATAATTCTTGTATAAAAACAATCATCAATTAGAATCAAGCTACTCATAGACCTACGATATATCATCTTAATCTCGACATCCATGTTCATAATAATTTTTCTAAAGTATCATCTAAATTATTCATATAAATTCATATATTTTTATCATTCTACAAAAGATATCTAGATAACAAATAATTTAAATTTGAATTTCACCACCATGTGCAAAATTTATTATTAACATGGCTATAAAGTTTCATGCCACTATAATTTTTATATGTACAAAATTATCATGACCCCTCACATAACTCAATTCATAATTCATGTTTCTCAAATCATTCCAATTTGATTTAACGCTGAAGATAGAAAATTGTGTGTGCTCGAGAATGAAGGTAATCTATAAATTTATTTTATTTTATTTATGTGTGTATGTGTGTGTATGTTATGCTTGTGAATATAATTACCTTTACTTACTTATTGTTAATGATGATATTGTTATTATTGTAGGATTGTATCTTTAATATACTATCCTGATAAAATGATTAGAAAAGAAAACAGATTAATCCCAATATAGATTATTTCAAGATCTCTGACAATTAGAACCTTTTATAAATGCTACCAATAAGTCTCCTTCTAACAAGCACTCATTTATACGGAAATTATTGTGGGAACTTGTTGGCCTCGTGTTAATTAAGATTGTATTAATTTAAAAGTGGGAACTTCATTAAGGTTTGGGACATGTTTAAAATCTAAACATTTAATTAGTTGAACTATATGATATAATGAGTTAAGTAAGTGTTAACTCATGTTGTGATGTTTAGACATTGAAGAATGTAAATGATACCGGCACTAGAAAAAATAAGGATGTGATTATTGATTTGAAATAACAAACACTATTCCTTGACAAAAGTTCTTCTCGCGAGGGATTTCTGTAAAAAGATAAAGCTACTTTTTACGGCAAAGGTGGAAGCAATTGTGAATGAGCTATCAAGAAAATTCTCATGCAAAATAAAAATTAAAATGAGAAAACAACATATTTGTGTTAATTAATATGAACAGTATGTTTTTACTTGATGTGATACAGTAATGTACTTTTTTCTTATAAGAATAACACATTCAAACATTGATATTTGGATTCATTTTTTTTTCTATTCTAACTCCCTAATTCTTCCATGAACCGCTTTACATTTTGTAAGCCAACAAGAAATTCAATAAAGACATTATTCTATATTTGTTTGGGGATGGATAAAGGGTGATCCACATCCTTCTTAGAGCAGTTTTTTCATTACTTTCCTGCATTTATAGTTTAAGAATAGAAGTAGATGGTATATGATAGGAGGCTTGAGGTTACAATGATTTATGACATAAATTAATAATAAATATGGGCGTTAACATACATGAATAAAGGATGTTTTAAAGCAACTACATGAATGAGACTATAGCAAAATATAAATTCAAGATTTAAATAATTAAGATGGAAACATGATTACAATGCATGAACCTCACTATAATTGAAATTTGACAAGGAACTAAAAAAATGTCGAGAATAACATAATAGATAAAACAAATAAACTAAAAATAATCACTGATATATATATATGATACATGCTAACACAATTCCAATAACATAGTACATCAAAAATCAAGTAAATATTAGAATAGGCATAGTAAGTGTATATACCATGTGGTTAGCCACATTATTCAGGCTCGAAAGTTTAATTCCACAAACAAGTCCTCGTGAAAATCCTCTATATAAGCATAACAATCAATAAGACATATTATTTGCTAAAAAAATATCTAATATTATTTGTCCATCTACTTTGTCCAATACATATATTATACAAGTTTCAGTGTTAATATTTATTAGCCCACACAATTTTCATCATTTACCATGCAAATTATGTTGACTTTAAATGAAAACGTACTAGTATTGTTGTATAACCAATGCATGACAATGATAAAAACATGTCACATTTAATATTTCTTAATATGTGTGAGTTGTGTAAATTGGACTATTAAAATGAGCAGGAGGGAGTATGTGTTAAGTGGGTTGGAAGGAGAAGAACATATCTATTCATTAAAAATATTACATAATGTAATATCATATAATCATGAACCCTATCATTTTCTCTCATAATTAGTATAATTCCAACTCACTAAAATCATGTATAAAAACAAATTAACTAGTTAAAAAAGAAGAGTTAATGAAAAACATCAATAAAGACTTATATAAAAACCATCTTTCGGAGCTCCCTCTAATATGAAACAATAACCATATTTATTGAAAAGTAAAACCAAGTCAAATCCATACAATGCTTAATAATAAGATGATATACATCACAAGATAGATAAAATAATCCTACCTACGTTATTTACACCTTCTTCTATGACATATTTCTGCTTCTTTTGCCCTTTGGAGTATCATTTATGGAGTTTCAATTATTCCATATGGTGTAGGACATCGGTGTCAAGATTCTTCTGTGGCCTAGCCTGCATCATTTTGCACTCTAATTAAATGCCACTTATAGAGCAAAACCTCATTCCTTAGGGAGTGGAAAAATTCATGCCCGGATTCTTTCATGGTCATCCCCTCACTTGTTTTACACTTTTAAGTGCCATATGTGGTGGATCATATTAATCATTGGGCAACAACATCCCAGTCATAGTAGAGAGACAAAGTGTGAAGGTATATAACTTCCACCCACCTGCTCCAAAGGCTTGTTATGCCGCCTTCCCTAGCCTCATCTTGTACATATTGGCTCTAGTTGTTCAATAATAATTTTCTAGGATGGTGCTTCATCAACAACCTACTATGTGCCATAACACTCTGAGTGTGTCGAACGTGTTGCACAGGTGATGTTGTAGCCAGGCCATTCCCAGCATCATAATTATTACTAATCATTTGAAACTTCACATAATTGTCGTGTTCATCACCAACAGTAGTACGATCAACAGAACAGATGTTAGCACAAGTTTCTCCAGGATCCCATGGAGTAATTTTGGTTCTATTAGGTCTCCAATTCTAGAGTCATTGTGTGAATCAAGCAATAATATACAATAAATTGTTATAAATTTCTCTCATTTCAATTTTGGTTGTAAGTACTAGGCACCAACCCTCCTACATGCTCGCAGGTATTGGTAGTATGGTTAAGTGAAAGATGCATCAAATAATAAGGTCAGGAAGTTCCTATCATAGTTACCATAAAATGAGTGCATTGTTAGAAGAAGAATTCTTGGTAGCATTCATAAAAGGTTTTAATTGTTAGAGATCTTGAAAAAATCATCATGGGGCTCCATTAGTCAAGTATAACTTATCTATTCTAATCATTTATTGGGATAATACATTAAACATTCAAATCCTTGAACATAGGGATAATTTCTAGACAATCCTGCAATAATAATAATATCATCAATAACAATAAGTAAGGAAAGAAAATATTCATAAGAATGAAAAACACATACACACATACACATAAACAAAATAAAATAAATTTTTAGATTACTCTCATTCTGGAGCACAAACAATAATCTATCTTGGATGGTGAATCACGGGAATAATTTGAGAAAGATGAATTATGAATTGGCTTATGTGTGGGGTCATGGTAATTATATACACATAAAAATATAGATCTTGTAGTCTAGTGATACTTCATGCCCATGTTAGTTTAAGTTTTGCAAAAGGTCATGCAATTCAAAATTTAAATTATCGGTTATTTTAATATCTTCAATAAAATGATAAAATGTATGTATTTATCTGAAGAATTTAGATGATATTTTTACAAAATTATTATGAAAAAAAGATATTAATATTTTAATGATATCTTATGATATGACTAGTTTTGATAATTCTTGTATAAAAACAATCATCAATTAGAATCAAGCTACTCATAGACCTACGATATATCATCTTAATCTCGACATCCATGTTCATAATAATTTTTCTAAAGTATCATCTAAATTATTCATATAAATTCATATATTTTTATCATTCTACAAAGATATCTAGATAACAAATAATTTAAATTTGAATTTCACCACCATGTGCAAAATTTATTATTAACATGGCTATAAAGTTTCATGCCACTATAATTTTTATATGTACAAAATTATCATGACCCCTCACATAACTCAATTCATAATTCATGTTTCTCAAATCATTCCAATTTGATTTAACGCTGAAGATAGAAAATTGTGTGTGCTCGAGAATGAAGGTAATCTATAAATTTATTTTATTTTTTATGTGTGTATGTGTGTGTGTTTATGCTTGTGAATATAATTACCTTTACTTACTTATTGTTAATGATGATATTGTTATTATTGTAGGATTGTATCTTTAATATACTATCCTGATAAAATGATTAGAAAAGAAAACAGATTAATCCCATATATAGATATTTCAAGATCTCTGACAATTAGAACCTTTTATAAATGCTACCAATAAGTCTCCTTCTAACAAGCACTCATTTATACGGAAATTATTGTGGGAACTTGTTGGCCTCGTGTTAATTAAGATTGTATTAATTTAAAAGTGGGAACTTCATTAAGGTTTGGGACATGTTTAAAATCTAAACATTTAATTAGTTGAACTATATGATATAATGAGTTAAGTAAGTGTTAACTCATGTTGTGATGTTTAGACATTGAAGAATGTAAATGATACAGGCACTAGAAAAAATAAGGATGTGATTATTGATTTGAAATAACAAACACTATTCCTTGACAAAAGTTCTTCTCGCGAGGGATTTCTGTAAAAAGATAAAGCTACTTTTTACGGCAAAGGTGGAAGCAAATTGTGAATGAGCTATCAAGAAAATTCTCATGCAAAATAAAAATTAAAATGAGAAAACAACATATTTGTGTTAATTAATATGAACAGTATGTTTTTACTTGATGTGATACAGTAATGTACTTTTTTCTTATAAGAATAACACATTCAAACATTGATATTTGGATTCATTTTTTTTTCTATTCTAACTCCCTAATTCTTCCATGAACCGCTTTACATTTTGTAAGCCAACAAGAAATTCAATAAAGACATTATTCTATATTTGTTTGGGGATGGATAAAGGGTGATCCACATCCTTCTTAGAGCAGTTTTTTCATTACTTTCCTGCATTTATAGTTTAAGAATAGAAGTAGATGGTATATGATAGGAGGCTTGAGGTTACAATGATTTATGACATAAATTAATAATAAATATGGGCGTTAACATACATGAATAAAGGATGTTTAAAGCAACTACATGAATGAGACTATAGCCAAATATAAATTCAAGATTTAAATAATTAAGATGGAAACATGATTACAATGCATGAACCTCACTATAATTGAAATTTGACAAGGAACTAAAAAATGTCGAGAATAACATAATAGATAAAACAAAAAAACTAAAAATAATCACTGATATATATATATGATAAATGCCAATAGAAGAAATCGTATAACATAGATTTTGAAGCAAAACTGTGCTAAACCTTCGAGAAGCTCAAACTTTTTAAATTATACAACTTAAAAAATATTGGGGAATACACATGTTTTTTTTCAAAAGCAATATTTTTTAATTAGAAAAAGGAGAAAGCAAACTCAATTTTAAACCTTGATTAGACAGGAGTAACCGCACCCAGACTAGCTCAAATGCATATGACTAAATACCTAAGACCTATTTAAATAGATTTAAGTGACTACCAAATTTAAGCAATTACTCCATCCTCGTACACCATACTATAAGTTGCATTAACAAATAAGCTAAAACGTTCTCATTGTTTTTTACTTACACTACTACGGTAGTTACAAACAGCTGCTTTTGATGACATTTTTATACCTCTTTTTTTCCCTTCCCCATACCAGTTTATGGAGCTTCAAATTTAATCCATACGAGTACACAGTCGTGCCCATATGCTTTTGGGCGGTCATCCCCTACCTTATTTTGGCACTCGAATTCGTGCCACTTGTAGAGAAAAACCTCATCTTTGGAGAGTAGAAACAGTCGTGCCCCATCGTTCTGCGCTTACGCTAACTCATTTTACACTTTTAAGTGCCATTTTTTGGTGAATCAATATTATTAGGTACAACAACATCATGATCATAGGAGTAGAGAAGGTATTCACGTAAATGACGTCTGCCCACCTAGTTCCAAGGGCTTCTCTTTGGCCTTCCAGATACATTTTGTACCTTTTGGAGCTAGTTGTGCAAGAATAGTTCCTGGGGTGGTGTTCACACAACAACCCCACTAGTGCCATAACACTCTCATGTGTCTCAATGTCTCTCATGGCACAGAAGCAAGGTGTTGAGGAGCACCATCCTAAGGAAACTATTATTGAACAGTGGCACAAGAGATAGAAAATGAGCAAAGGAAGCCACAAAAGAAGCCCTTAAAGCTGGTGGGAAGAGTTTAGGTGTCACACCGTGTTTATCTCCCATGATCACGATTTGTGTTGTTGCCTATAGATCAATTAATGCACCACAAAAAGCCTTTTAGTGTAAAACAACTCACGGGAATACCTTGAAAGAATGAGGGCACGAAATTTCCATCAATGATATGGCGGTTTTCTCTACAAGTGGCACTAAGAGTGCAAAAACAGGCGGGGAAGGGCACCAAAGAATCTAGGCACGGATAAAAAAAAATTTGGCTACTCCGCAAGGATTAACTGAACTCCAACAAATGTTAGAGGGAATTAAGGACAAAAATAAGTCAATAAAAGGGCATAGAAGAAGCGTAAGAACTGTTTGTGGAAAGAAACAAGGAACAAGACGTTACGTATTTATTTAAAGAAACGTAATAGTATGGTGTCTTCATTGAGCAATAATTTTTAAGTTTTAGTGGTTCGAAGCTAAGATATATTCTTAGTGTTATAGTCTCATTTCATTTTATTCTATGGTATGGTTTAGTCATTCCTGTTCAAGTAAGGGTTTGAATTGAAGTAATATTTTATCCTTTAAAATTAATTAAATATGTTTCTTTGAAAATACCTCGGATGTTCATATATTTATTTTTTAAGAGTCATTATTTAAAGGGGGAACTTCCATTCAGGTTTGGGAATGCTTAATCTAAACATTTATTAATTGAATTTATGAGATAATGGTTAAGTGTTCACTCATGTTGGATGTTTAGAATTGAAGAAAGTAAATAGGCATGCCACTAGAAAAATAAGGATTGATTATGGATTTGAAATACAAAACACTATTCCTTGACAAAGTACTTCTCTTGAGGGATTTCTGTAAAAGATAAAGCTACTTTTTACGGCAAAGGTGGAAGCAATGGGATGAGCTATCAAGATAATTCTCATGAAAAAGAAAAAATAAAATGAGAAAACAACATATTTGTGTTAATTAATATGATAAGTAGGGTTTGTGCGTGATGTGATACAGTAATGTTAACTTTTGCGTATAAGAATATCAACAGGCAAACATGGATATTTGGAATTCTTTCTTTTTCTATTCGAACTCCACTAATTCTTCCATGAACCTCGTTACATTTTGTAGCTAAAATAAATTCAATAAAGACAGTATTCTATATTTGTTTGGGCTGGGTTAAAGGGTGATCCCATCCTTCTTAGAGCAATTTCTTCATTACGTTTCTCCATTTATTTAAGTTGTTTTGTTTTAGAATAGTAGTAGAGAATATGGATAGGAGCTTGAGGTACAATATTTATTAGAAATTTTTGTACATAATTGACATAATTAAATATAAATATGGGCGTTAACAGACATGAAATAACGGATGTTTTATAGCAACTACATGATGAGACTAAGCAAAATAGAAATTCAAGATTTAAATAATTAGATGGAAACAGATTACAATGCATGAACCGCACTATAATTGAAGTTGCAAGGAACTAAAAAAATGTCGAGAAATAACATAATAGAGAAAACAAATAAACTAAAAATAATCACTGATTATATAATGAGACATGCTAACACAAGTCCAATAACATAGTACATCAAAAATCAAGTAAATATTAGAATAGGCATAGTAAGTGTAATACCAGTGGTTAGCACATTATTCAGGCTCGAAAAGTTAATTCCACAAACAAGTCCTCGTGAAAATCCATCTATATAAGCATAACAATCATAAGGACATATTATTATGCTTTAAAAAAATTATCTAATATTATTTTCCATCTTCTTTGTCCATACATATATTATACATTTTCAGTGTTAATATTTATTAGCCACCAATTTTTTCATCATTTCCATGCAATTATTTACTTTAAATGAAAAACGTACTAGTAATTGTTGTATAACCAATGGCAATGACAAGGATAAAAACATGTCACATTTAATATTTCTTAATATGTGTGAGTTTGTGTAATGGACGTTAAAATGAGCAGGAGGGAGTATGTGTAAGTGTGGGGGGGGGGGTGGGGGGGGGGGTTGGAAGGGAAGAACATAGATATTCGTAAAAATATTAACATAATGTAATATCATATATCAGGAACCCTATCATGTCGCTCATAATTAGTATAATCCAACTCACTAAAATCATGTAAATAAAAAACAAGTAACTAGTAAAAAAGAAGAGTTAATGAAAAAACATCAATAAAAGACTTATTAAAAACCATCTTTCGGAGCTCCTCAATATGAAACAATAACCATATTATGGAAAAGTAAAACCAAGTCGAAATCCATACAATGCTTATAATAAGATGATATACATCACAAGATAAGATAAAATAATCCTACCTACGTTATTTACACCGTCTTCTATGACATATGTCTTGCTTCGTTTTGCCCTGGAGTATCAGTTATGGAGTTTCAATTAATTCAATATGGTGTAGGACATGGTGTCAAGATTCTTATGTGGCCTAGCCTGCATCATTTGCACTCTAATTAAATGCCACTTATAAAAAGAGGCAAAACCTCCGTCCTTAGGGAGTGGAAAAATTCATGCCCGGAATTCTTTCATGGTCATACCCCACGTTTTTACACTTTTAAGTGCCATATGTGGTGGATCAATTAATCATTGGCAACCAACATCCCAGTCATAGTAGAGAGACAAAGTGTGGGAAGGTAATATAACTTCCACCCCACCTGCTCCAAAGGCTTGGTTATGCCGCCTTCCCTAGCCTCATACTTGTACATATTGGCTCTAGGTGTTCAATAATAATTTTTCTAGGATGGTGCTTCAGCAAACACCGACTATGTGGCCTAACCCTGAGTGTGTCGAACGTGTTGCACAGGTGGATGGTTTTAGCCAGGCCATTCCGGCATCATGACGATTTAACTAATCATTTGAAACTTCACATAAGTGTCGTGTTCATCACCAACAGTAGTACGAAGCACAGAAAGATGTTAGCACAAGTTTCTCCAGATCCCCATCGATATTTTGTGGTTCTATTAGGTCTCGCAATTCTAGAGTCAGTGTTGAATAAGCAATAATATACAATAAATTGTTATAAATTGCTCTCATTTCAATTTGGTTGTAAGTACTAGGCACCAACCTCTACTGCTCGCAGGGATTGGTAGTATGGTTAAGGAAGATGCATCAATAAGAAGGTCAGGAAGTTCCTATCATATTTACCATAAAATTGAGTGCATTGTTAAGAAGAAGAATTCTTGTAGCATTCATAAAAGGTTTTAATTGTTTTAGAGATTGAAAAAATCATCATGGGGCTCCATTAGTCAGTATAACTTATCTATTCTAATCCATTTTATTGGGATAATACATTAAACATCAAATCCTTGAACAGAGGAATAATTTCTAGACAATCCTGCAATAATAATAAATCATCAAGAACATAAGTAGGAAAGAAAAATATTCATAAGAATGAAAAACACATACCACATACACATAAACAAAATAAAAGAAATTTTTAGATTACGCCTCAGTCTGGAGCCAAACAATAATCTATCTTGGATGGTGAATCAACGGGAAATAATTTGGAAAGATGAATTATTGAAGGGCGTATGTTGTGGTCATGTAATTATATACACAATAAAAATTAGAATCATTGTAGTCGAGTGATACTTCATGCCCATGTTAGTTAAGTTTTGCAAAAAGGGCATGCAATTCAAAATTTAAATATCGTTATTTGAATATCTTCAATAAATGATAAAATGTATGTATTTATCTGAAGAATTTAATATTGTTTACAAAATTTATAAAAAAGATATTCGATTTTTAATGATAGCGTATGGTTATGACTAGTTTTGATAATTCGTGTATAAAAACAATCATCAATTAGAATCAAGCTACTCATAGACATACGAATATATGCATCTTATCTCACAATCCAGGTTCATATAATTTTTCTAAGTACATCTAAATTATTCAATAAATTCATATATGTTTTATCATTCTACAAAGATATCTAGATAAAAAATAATTTAAATTTGAATTTCACCACCATGTGCAAATTTATTATTACATGGCTATAAAGTTTCATGCCACTATATTTTTATTGTACAAATTATCATGACCCCTCACATAACGCAATTCATATTCAATGTTTCCCTAAATCATTCGCAAGTTGATTTAACGGCTAAGATAGAAAAATTTGTTGGCTCGAGATGAAGGAATCTATAATTTATTTTATTTTATTTTGTGTGTATGTTGGGTGTATGTTTATGCTTGTGAATAATTACCTTTACTTACGTATTGTTAATGATGATATGTTATATTGTCGGATTTATCTTTAATATATTATCCTATAAAATGATTAGAACAGAAAACCGCTTAATCCCAATATAGATTATGTCAAGATCTCTGACAATAGAACCTTTTTAGACATTCTACCAATAAGTCTCCTTCTAACAAGCACTCAGTTATACGGAAATTATTGGTGGGAACTTGTTTGGCCTCGTGTTATTAAGATTGTATTAATTTAAAAGTGGGGAACGTCATAAGGTTTGGGACTGTTTAAAATCGAACAGTTAATTAGTTGAACTATATGATATAATAGTTAAGTAAGTGTTAACTCATGTTGTGATGTTTTAGACATTGAAGAATGTAAATGATACAGGCACTAGAAAAAATAAGGATGTGGATTATTGATTTAAATAACAAACACTATTCCGTGACAAAAGTTCTTCTCGATTTGAAATAACAAACACTATTCATTGACAAAATTTCTTCTTCGCGAGGGATGGCGGTAAAAAGATAAAGCTAACGTTTTTACGGCAAAGGATGGAAGGCAAGTGTGAATGAGCTATCAAGAAATTCCTGCAAAATAAAATAAAATGAGAAAACAACATATTTGTGTTATTAATATGAACGTATGTTTTTTACTTGATGTGGGAATACTAATTACTTTTTTCTTATAAGAATAACACATTCAAACATTGATATTTGATTCATTTTTTTTTCTATTCTAACTCCCTAATTCTTCCATGAAACGCTTTACATGTTGTAAGCCAACAAGAAATTCAATAAAGACATGATTCTATATTTGTTTGGGGATGGTAAAGGGTGATCCACATCCGTCTTAAGGCAGTTTTTTCATTACTTTCCTGCATGTATAAGTTTAAGAATAGAAGTAGATGGTATATGATAAGGGAGGCTTGAGGTTTACAATGAGTTATGACATAAATTAATATAAATATGGGCGTAACATACATGAATAAAGGATGTGTTTAAAGCAACTACATGAATGAGACTATGCAAAATATAAATTCAGATTTAAATATTAAGATGGGAAAACATGATTACAATGCATGAACCTCACTATAAGTGAAAATTTTTGACAAGGAACTAAAAAAATGTCGAAATCACATAATAGATAAAACAAATTAAAACTAAAAATAATCACTGATATATATATATGATAAATGCTAACACAATGCAATAACATAGTACAACAAAAATCAAGTAAATATTAGAATAGGCATAGTAAGTGTTATACCATGTGGTTAGCCACATTTTCAGGCTCCGAAAGTTTAATTCCACAAACAAGTCCTCGTGAAAATCCTCTAGATAAGCATAACAATCAATAAGAACTATTATTGCTAAAAAAATAGCGAATAGATTTGTCCCATCTACTTTGTCCCAATACATATATTATACAAGTTTTTGCAGTGTTAATATTTATTTAAGCCCACACAATTTTCATCATTGACCATTTGCAAAATTAGGTTGACTTATGAAAACGTACTAGTATTGTTGTATAACAATGCATGACCAATGAGAAAAACATGTCACATTTAATATTTCTTAATTATGGTGTGGTTGTGTAAATTGGACTATTAAATGAGGCAGGAGGGAGTATGGTGTTAAGTGGGTTGGAAGGAGAAAACATATCTATGCATTAAAATATTACATATGTAATAATCAGAGAATTCATGAACCCTAGCATTTTTTCCTATCATAATTAGTATAAGTCCAACTCACTAAAATCATGTATAAAACAAATGAAACTTAAAAAAGTTAAAAAAGAAGAGTTAATGAAAAAAACATCAATAGAAAGACTTATATAAAAAACATCTTTTAGAGCTCCCTCTAATATGAAACAATACCATATTTATTGAAAGTAAAACCAAGTCAATCCATACATGCTTATAAATAAGATGATATACATCACAAGATAGAGAAAATAGCCTACCACGGTATTTACACCTGCTTCTATGACATATTTCTGCTTTCTTTTGCCCGTTGGAGTAGCATTTATGGATTTTTCAATTATTCCATATGGTGTAGGACATAGGTGGCAAGATTCTTCTGGGCCTAGCACTGCATCATTTTGGCACTCTAATTAAATGCCACTTATGAGCAAAACCTCATTCCTTAAGGGAGTGGAAAAAATTCATGCCGCGGATTCTTTCAGGTTCCATCCCCTCCACTTGTTTTTTACACTTTTAAGTGCCATATGTGGGTGGATCATATTATCATTGGGCAACAACATCCCAGTCATAGTAGAGAGACAAAGTGTGAAGGTATAATAACTTCACCCACCTGCTCAAAGGCTTGTTAGGCCGGCCCTTCCCTAGCCTCCATCGGACATCTTGGCTCTAGTTGTTCAATAATATTTTCTAGAGGTGCTTCAGCCACAACCTACTATGTGCCAGAACACTCTGAGGTGTGTCGAACGTGGTGCCAGGGATTGTTGTAGCCAGGCATTCCCGCATCAGATTATTCGATGCAGTTGAAACTTCACATAATGCGTGTTCATCACCAACAGTAGTACGAATCAACAGAACAGATGTTGACAATTTCTCCAGGATCCCATGGAGTAAGTTTTTGGTCTATTAGGTCCGACCAATTTCTAAGAGTTCATTGGTGTGAATCAAGCAATAATAATACAATAAATTGTTATAAATTTCTCGCATTTCAATTTTGGTTTTAAGTATAGGCACCAACCTCCCTACATGGCTCGCAGGTATTGGTAGTAATGGGTTAAGTGGAAGATGCATCAATAATAAGGTCAGGAAGTTCCTAGCAATAGTTACAAGAAAAGAGTGCATTGTTAGAAGAAGAATTCTTGTAGCATGCATAAAAGGTTTTAATTGTTAGAGATCTTGAAAAATCAGCAGGGGCTCATTAGTCAAGTATAACTTCTAAGTCTAATCATTTTTATGGGATAAATAAATTAAACATTAAATCCTTGACATAGGGAATAATTTCTAGACAATCCTGCAATAATATAATATCATCATACAATAAGTAAGGAAATAAAATAGTCATAAGAATGAAAAACACATACACACATACACAGAAACAAATAAAAATAAATTTTTAATTACTCGCATGCGGGAGCACAAACAATAATCTATCTTGGATGGTGATCAACGGAATAATTTGAGAAAGAGGAATTATGATTGGCTTAAGGTGGGGGGTCATGGTAATTAGATACACATAAAAATATAGATCTTGTAGGCTAGTGATACTTCATGCCATGTTAGTTTAAGTTTTGCAAAAAGGTCATGCAATTTCAAAATTTAAATATCGGTTATTTTAAAAATAGCTTCAATAAAATGATAAAATGTATGTATTTAGCTGAGAATTTAGATGATATTTTTAGCAAAATTATATGAAAAAAAGATATTAAGAGTTTAATGAGATCTTATGTATATGACGAGTTTTGATAATTCTTGTATAAAACAATCATCAATTGAATCAAGCTACCATAGACCTACGATATATCATCTTAATCTCACATCCATGTTCATAATAATTTTTCTAAAGTATCATCGAAAGTATTCATATAATGCATATATTTTTTATCATGCTACATAGAGACTAGATACCAATAATTTAAGTTGAATTGCACCACCATGTGCAAAATGTATTATTAACATGGCTTATAAGTTCAATGCCACTATAAGTTTTATATGTACAAAATGATCATGACCCCTCCATAACTCAATTCATAATTCATGTTTCTCAATCATTTCCAATTTGATTAACGCTGAATATAGAAATTGTGTTGCGCGAGAATGAAGGTAATCTAAAATTGATTTTATTTATTTATGTGGTATGTGTGGGTATGTTATTGCTGTGAATATAATTACCTGTACTTACTTATTGTTAATGATGATATGGGTTATTAGTTGTAGGATTGTATCGTTAATATACTATCCTGAGAAATGATTAGAAAAAGAAACAATTTAATCCACTATAGATTATTTCAAGAATCTCTGACAATTAGAACGTTTTATAAATGCTACAAATAAGTCTCCTTCTAACAAGCACTCATTTTATACGGAAATTATTGGGAAACTTGTTGGCCTCCGTGTTAATTAAGATTGTATTAATTTAAAAGTGGGAACTTCATTAAGGTTGGGACATGGTTTAAATCTAAACATTTTTGTTTAAATGAGGTTGAACTAATGATATAATGATTAAGTAATGTGTTAACTCATGTTGTGATGTTTAGCATTGAAGAATGGAAATGATTACCGGCACTAAAAAAAAAGGATGTGATTATTGATTTGACATAACAAACACTATTCCTTACAAAAGTTCTTCTCGCGAGGGATTTCTTGTAAAAAGATAAACTACTTTTTACGGCAAAGGTGAAGCAATTGTGAATGAGCTATCAAGAAAATCTCATGGCAAATAAAAAATTAAAATGAGAAAACAACATATTTGTGTTAATTATAGAACGTATGTTTTTTACTGGATTGATACGTAAGGTCTTTTTTCTTATAAGAATAACAAATTCAAACATTGATATTTGGATTCAGTTTTTTTTCTATTCGAACGCCCTAATTCTTCCATGAACCCGCTTTTACATTTTGTAAGCCAAAAGAATTCAATAAGACATTATTTCTATATTTGTTGGGGATGATAAAGGGTGATCCACATCTTCTTAGAGCAGTTTTGTCATTACTTTCCGGCATTTATAGTTTAAGAATAGAAGTAGATGGGATAATGATAGGAAGGCTTGAGGTTACAATGATTTATGACATAATTTAATAATAAAGAGGGGCGTAACATACCTGAATAAAGGATGTTTTAAGCAACTACATGAATGAGCTATAGCAAAATATAAAATTCAAGATTTTAAATAAAGTAAGATGGAAACATGATTACAAGGCATGACCTCACTAGAATTGAATTTGACAAGGGAACAATAAAAAATGGCGAGAATAACATAAGAGATAAAACAAATAAACTAAAATAAGCACTGATTATATATTATGATACATGCTAACACAATTCCAATAACAAGTAAATCAAAAATCAAGTAAATATTAGAAATAGGCAGGAGTAAGTGTATATACCATGTGGGTTTAGCCACATATTCAGGCTCGAAGTTTTAATTCCACAAACAAGTCCTCGTGGAAAATCCTCTATATAAGCATAACAATCAAGAAGACATATTATTTGCTAAAAATATCTAATATTATTTGTCAATCTACTTTGTCCAAGCATTATTATACAGTTTTCAGTGTTGAATATTTAGTAGCCCCACACAAGTTTCATCATTTACCAGGCAAATATGTAGACTTTAAGGAAAAGTATAGTATTGTTGTATAACCAATGCAATGACAATGATAAAAACATGTACATTTTAAGATTTCTTAATATGTGTGAGTTGTGGTAAATGGACTATTAAAATGAGCAGGAGGGAGTATGTGTTTAAGTGGGTTTTGGAATGAGAAGAACATATCTATTCATTAAAAATATTACATAATGTAATATCATATAATCATGAACCCGATCTTGTTCTCTCGAATTAGTATAAGTCCAACTCACTAAAATCATGGATAAAACAAATGAACTAGTTAAAAAAGAAGAGTTAATGAAAAACATCAATAAAAACGTATATTAAAACCATCTTTCGGAGGCGCCTCTAATATGAAACAAGAACCATATTTATTGAAAAGTAAAACCAGTCAAATCCATACAATGCTTATAATAAGAGGATATACGATCACAAGATAGATAAAATAATCCTACCTACTGTTATTTACACCTTCTTCTATGACATATGGTCCTGCTTGCTTTTGCCCTTTGGAGTATCATTTAATGGATGTCAATTATTCCATATGGTCTAGGACATCGGTGTCAAGATTCTTCTGTGGCCGAGCCTGCATCATTGTGCACTCTAATTAAATCCACTTAGAGAGCAAAACCGCATTCCGTAGGATGGAAAAAATTCCACCCCCCCCCCATGCGCCCGGATTCTTTCATGGGCATCCATCAACTTGTTTTACACTTTTAAGTGCCAATATTTGGTGGATCATATTAATCATTGGGCAACAACATCCCCAGTCATAGTAGAGAGACAAAGTGTGAAGGATATAAATTCCACCCACCTGCTCAAAGGCTTTTTATTCCGCCTTCCCTAGCCTCATCTTGTACTATTGGCTCTAGTTGTTCAATAATAAGTTTCTAGGATGGTGCTTCATCAACAACCTACTATGGGCCATAACACGTCTGAGTGGGTCGAACGTGTTGCACAGGTGATGTTTTGTAGCCAGGCATTCCCAGCATCATAGTTACTAATCATTTGAAACTTCCACCATAATTGTCGTGTTCATCACCAACAGTAGTACAATCAACATAACAGAGTTAGCACAATTTTCTCCAGGATCCCCATGGAGTAATTTTGGGTTCTATTAGGTCCTCCAATTCGAGTCTTGTGTGAATCAAGCAATAATATACAATAAATTGGTTATAATTTCTCTCATTTCAATTTTGTTGTACGTACTAGGCACCAACCCTCCTACATGCTCGCAGGGTATTGGTAGTAATGGTTAAGTGAAAGATGCATCAAATAATAAGGTCAGAAGTTTCCTATCATAGTTACCATAAAAATGAGTGCATTGGTAGAAGAAGAATTCTTGGTAGCATGCATTAAAAGGTTTTAATTGTTAGAGATCTTTGAAAAATCATCATGGGGCGACCATTAGTCAAGTATACTTATCTATTCAAATCATTTTAGTGGGAATAATACATTAAACATTCAAATCCTTGAACATAGGGAAGAATTTCTAGACAATCCTGCAATAATAATAATAAAGCATACATACAATAAGTAAGGAAAAGAAAATATTCAATAACCATGAAACACAACACCTACACATAAACAAAAATAAAAAAATTTTTAGATTACTCTCATTCTGAGCACAAACAATAATCTATTCTTGGATGGTGAATCAACCGGGAATAATTTGAGAAAGATGAATTATGGAATTGGCTTATGTGGGTCATGGTAAGTATATACACATAAAAAGATAGATCTTGTATTCTAGTGATACTTCATGCCATTAGTTTAAGTTTTGCAAAAAGGTCATGCAATTCAAATTTACATTTATCGGTTATTTGAATATCTTCAATAAATGATAAAATTATGTATTTAATCTGAAGATTTAGATATATTTTTTACAAAATATTATGAAAAAAAAGATATTAATATTTGAATGATATCTATGTATATGAACTTTTGATAATTCTTGTATAAAAAACAATCATCAATTAAGAATCAAGTACTCATAGACCTACGATATCATCTAATCTCGACATCCCTGTTTCATATAAGTTTTTCTAAGTATCATCTAAAATTATTCATAGAAATTCAGATCTTTATCATTCTACAAAGATATCATAGATAACAAATAATTTAAATTTTGAATTTCACCAACATGTGCCAAATTTATTATTAAAAATGGCTATAAAGTTTCATGCCACTAGAATTTTTAGTATGTACAAATTACATGAACCTCCATACTCAATTCATAATTCATGTTCGCAAATCATTCCATTTGATTTTAACGCTGAAGATAGAAAATTGTGTGTGCTCGAGAATGAAGGTAATCTAGAAAATTTATTTTATTTTATTTATGTGTGTATGGTGTGTAGGTTATGCGTGTGAAGATAATACCTTTACTTACTTATTGTTAATGAGGATATTGTTATTATTGTGGATTTGTATCTTTATATCTATCCTGATAAAATGATTAGAAAAAGAAAACAGATTAATCCCAATATAGATTATTGCAAGATCTTCTGACAATTAGAACATTTATAAATGCGACCACTAAGTCTCCTTCTAACAAGCACTCATTATACGGAAATTATTGTGGAACCTTGTTGCCTCGTGTTAATTAAGATTGTATTATTTAAAAGGGGGAACTTCATTAAGGTTTGGGACATGTTTAAAAATCTAAAATTTTAATTAGTTTTGTTGAAACTATAGGATATAATGAGTTTAAGTAAGTGTTAACTAATGTTTTTGTGAGTTTAGACATTGAAAAAAGGAAAAAATGTAAATGATACAGGCACTAGAAAAATAGGGATGTGGATTATTGATTTGAAATACAAACACTATTCCTGACAAAAATTTCTTCTCGCGAGGATGTCTGTAAAAAAGATAAACTACGTTTTACGGGCAAGGTGGAAAGCAAGTGTGAATTAGCTTATCAAGAAAATTCTCATGCAAAATAAAAATTAAAATGAGAAACACCATATTTTGTGTTAATTACTTAACAGTATGTTTTTACTTGAGTGATAACAGTAATGTATTTTTTCTTATAAGAATAACACATTCAACCTTGATTTTGGATTCCATTTTTTTTTCTAATTCTAACTCCCTAATTCTTCCATGAACCGCTTTACATTTTTGTAAGCCAACAAGAAATTCAATAAAGACATTATCTATATTGGTTTTGGGGATGGATAAAGGGTGGTCCACATCCTTCTAGAGCAGTTTTTTCATACTGTTCTGCATTTATAGTTTTAAGAATAGAAGTAGATGGTAATATGATAGAGGCTTGAGGGTAAAATGATTTATGACAGAAATTAATAATAAAGATGGGCGTTAACATACATGAAAAAGGATGTTTTAAAGCAAACTACATGATGGACTATAGCAAATATAAATTCAAGATGTAATAATGAAGATGGAAAAAAAACATGATTCAATGCATGAACCTCACTATAATTGAAATTTGACAGGAACTAAAAAAATGTCGAGAATAACATAATAGATAAAACAAATAAACAAAAAACTCACTGATATATAATAGGATACATGCGAACACAATTCCAATAACATAGTACATCAAAATCAAGTAATATTAGAATAGCATGTAAGTTGTATATCCATGGTGGTTAGCCACATGATTCAAGGCTCGAAAGTTTAATTCCACAAACAAGTCCTCGGGAAAATCCTCTAGATAAGGCAAACATCAATAAGACATATTATTTGCTAAAAAATATCTAAGATTATTTTTTGTCCATCTACTTTGTCCAATCAGAGATTATACAAGTTGCAGTGTTATATTATTTGCCCACACAATTGTTCATCATTTACCATGCAAATTAGGTTGACTTTAAATGAAAACGTACTAGTTTGTTGTATAACCAATGCATGACATGATAAAAACAGGTCCACAATTTAATATTTCTTAAATTGTGTGAGTTGTGTAAATTGGGACGATTAGAAATGACAGGAGGAGTATGTGTTTAAGTGGGTTGGAAGGAGAAGAACATATCTATTCATTAAAAATATTACAAATGTATATCAATATAATCATGAACCCTATCATTTTCTCTCAAAGTAGTATAATTTCCAACTCCACTAAAATATGTTAAAAACAAATTAACTAGTAAAAAAGAAGAGTAATGAAAAAACATCAATAAAAGACTTTATATAAAAACCAGCTTTACGAGCTCCCTCTAATATGAAACATAACAAGATTTATTGAAAAGGAAAACCAAGTCAAATCCATACAAATGCTTAATAATAAGATGATATACATCACAAGATAGATAAAATAATCCTACCTACGTTATTTACACCTCTTCTATGAACATTTTCTGCTTCTTTTGCCTTTGGAGTTCATGTATGGAGTTCAATTTTTCCATATGGTGTAGGACATCGGTGTCAAGATCTCGTGGCCTACCGCTCATTTTGCACTCTAATTAAATGCACTAGAGAGGCAAAACCTCATTCCTTAGGGAAGTGGAAAATTCATGCACGGATTCGTTCAGGGTCATCCCCGCCACTTTTTTCACTTTTAAGTGCCAATGTGGTGGATCATATTAATCATTGGGCAACAACATCCCAGTCATAGTAGAGAGACAAAGTGTGAAGGTATATACTTCCACCCACCTGCGACAAAGGCTTGTTATGCAGCCTTCCCTAGCCTCATCTTGTACATATTGGCTCTAGTTTGTCAATAATAATTTTCTAGGATGGTGCTTCATCACAACCTACTATGTGCCATACACTCTGAGGTGTGTCGAACGTGTTGCACAGGTGATTGTTGTAGCCAGCCATCCCAGCATCATAATTATTAATAATCATTTGAAACTTCACATAATTGGCGTGTTCATACCACAGTAGTACGAATTTCAACAGCACAGATGTTAGCAACAAGTTTCTCCAGATCCCCATCGAGTAATTTATGGTTCTATTAGTCTCGCATTCTAGAGTCATTGTGTGAATCAAGCAATAATATACAATAAATGTTATAATTTCTCCTCATTTTCAATTTTGGGGTTGAAGTATAGGCACCAACCATCCTACATGCTCGCAGGTATTGGTAGTATGGGTTTTAAGTGAAAGATGCATCAAATAATAAAAGGTCAGGAAGTGCCTAGCATAGTTTTACCAGAAAATGAGTGCATTGTGTAGAAGAAGAATTCTTGGGTAGCATTCATAAAAGGTTTTAATTGTTAGAGATCTTGAAAAAATCATCATGGGGGCTCCATTAGTCAAGTATAACTTATCTATTCGAATCATTTTATTGGGATAATACATTAACATTCAAATCTTGAACATAGGGAATAATTTCTAGACAATCCTGGCAATAATAATAATATCAATCATAACATAAGTAAGGAAAGAAAATATTCATAAGAATAAAAACACATACACACATACACTAAACAAAATAAAATAATTTTAGATTACTCTCAGTCTGGAGCACAAACAATAATCTATCTTGGATGGTGAATCAACGGGAATAATTTTGAGAAAGATGAATTAATGAATTGGCTTATGGGTGGGGTCCATGGTATTATATACACATAAAAATATAGATCTTGTAGCTAGTGATACTTCATGCCCATGTTGTTTCAGTTTTGCAAAAAGGTCATGGCAATTCAGAATTTAAATTATCTGTTATTTTAATATTTCAATAAATGATAAAATGTATGTATTTATTCTGAAGGAATTTAGATGATTTTTTACAAAATTATTATAAAAAAAGATATGAAGATTGTAATGATATCTTATGTATAGGACTAGTTTTGATAATTCTTGTATAAAAACAATCATCAATGAGAAGCAAGCTACTCATAGAACTACGATATACATCTTAATCTCGACATCCATGTTCATAATAATTTTTCTAAGTAATCATCTAAATTATTCATATAAATTCATATATTTTTAATCATTCTACAAAAGATATCTAGATAACAAATAATTTAAATTTTAATTTCACATCCATGTGCAAAATTTATTAGTACATGGCTATAAGTTGCATGCCACTATAATTTTGATATGTACAAAATATCAGAACCCTCAACATACTCAATCATAATTCATGTTTCTCAATCATTCAATTTGATTTAACGCTGAAAAGAAGAAAATTGTGTGTGCTCGAGAATGAGGTAATCTAGAAATTTATTTTATTTTATTTATGTGTGTATGTGTGTGGATGTTATGCTTGTGATAGAATACCTTTACTTCTTATTGTTAATATGATATTGGTTATTATTTTGTAGGATTGTAATCTTTTTATATACGATCCTGAGTAAAATGATTGAAAAGAAAACAGATTAATCCCAAATAAGATTATTTCAAGATCTCTGACAATTTAGAACCTTTTATAAATGCTACCAATAAGTCTCTTCTAACAACACTCAGTTATACGGAAATTATTGTGGGAACGTTTGGCCTCGTTGTAATTAAGATTGTATTAATTTAAAAGTGGGACCTTCATGAAGGTTTGGGGACATGTTAAATCTAAACATTTCATTAGTTGAACATATGATATATGAGTTAAGTAAGTGTTAACTCAGTTGTGATGTTTAGACATTGAAGAATGTAAATGAGACAGGCACTAGAAAAAATAGGATGTGATTTATTGATTTGAAATAACAACATATTCTTGACAAAAGTTTTATTCTCGCGAGGATTTCTGTAAAAAGATAAAGCTACTTTTTTACGCAAAGGTGGAAGCAATTGTGAATGAGCTATCAAGAAAATTCGCAATGCAAAATAAAAATTAAAATAGAAACACTATTTGTGTTTTAATTAATAGAACAGGATGTTTTTACATATGAGGTGAGACAGTAATTACTTTTTTCTTAAAGAATAACACATTAAACATTGATATTTGGGATTCATTTTTTTTTCTATTCTAACTCCCCAGAATTCTTCAGGAACCCTTTACATGTTGTAAGCCAACAGAAATCAATAAAGACTTATTCTATAATTTTTTGGGGAGGGATAAGGGTGAGCCACATCCTTCTTGAGCAGTTTTTTCATACTTTTCCTGGCATTTATAGTTAGAATAGAAGAGATGGTATATGATAGGAGGCTTGAAGGTTACAAATGATTTATGACATAAAGTAAGAATAATATGGCGTTAACATACATGAATAAAGGATGTTGTGAAAGCAACTACATGAAATGAGACTAGAGCAAAATATAAATTCAAAGAGTTAAATAATTAAGATGGAAACAATGCTTTAAAATGCATGAACCCTCACTATAATTGAAGGTGACAAGGAACTAAAAAAATGTCGAGAAGAACTAATAGATAAAACAAATAAACAAAAATAACACGATATATATATAGATACATGCTAAACACAATGCCATAACATAGTACATCAAAAATCAAGTAAAGATTAGAAATAGGCATAGTAAGTGTATATACCGATGTGGTTAGCGAGCATGTATTCGGATCGAAAGTTTAATTCCACAAACAAGTCCTCGTGAAAATCCGCTATATAAGCATACAAGCAATAAGACATATTATTTGCTTAAAAAATATCTAATATTAGTTGTCATGTCTTTGTCCAATACATAGATTAGACAAGTTGTTCAGTGTTAATATTTATTAGCCGCACACAGTTTGCATCTTTACCATGCAAATTATGTGTGACCTTTAAATAAAACGTACTAGTATTGTTGTATAACAAATGCATGACATGATAAAACATGTCACATGTTAAGTAGTTCTTAATATGTGTGAGTTGTGTAAATTGGACGATTAAAATGAGCAAGGAGGGAGTAGTGTTAATGGGTTTGAAGGAGAAGAACATATCGATTCATTAAAAATATTACATAATGTAATATCATATAATCAATGAACCCTATCAGTTTCTCTCATAATTAGTATAATTCCCAACTCACTAAAATCATGTATAAAAACAATGAACGAGTTAAAAAAGAAGAGTTAATGAAAAAACATCAATAAAAGACGTATATAAAAACCATCTTTCGAGCTCCTCTAATATGAAACAATAACCATATTATTGAAAAGTAAAACCAATCAAATCCATACAATGCTTAATAATAAGATGGAGATACATCACAAGAATAGATAAAATAATCCTACCTACGTTATTTACACCTTCTTCTATGACATATTTCTCTTCTTTTGCCCTTTGAGTATCATTTAGGGGAGTTTTCAATTATTCCATATGGTGTGGAACATCGGTGTCAAGATGCTTCTGTGGCCTAGCCTGCATCAGTTTGCACTCTAATTAAAATGCCACTTATAGAGCAAAACATCATTCCTTAGGGAGTGGAAATTTCATGCCCGGATTCTTTCATGTCATCCCCTCACTTGTTTTACAACTTTTAAGTGCCATATGTGTGGATCATATTAATGCATTTGGGCAACAACATCCCAGTCATAGTAGAGAACAAAGTGTGAAGGTATATAACTTCCACCCACCTCTCCAAAGGCTTGTTATGCCGCCTTCCCTAGGCCTCATCTTGTACATATGGCTCTAGTTGTTTCAATAAATAATTTTCTAGGATGGTGCCTTCATCAACAACCTACTATGTGCCATAAACGCTGCGTGGTGTCGAACGTGTTGCACAGGTGATGTTGTGTGACAGGCCATTCCAGTGCATCATAATTATTACTAATCCATTTGAAACTTCACATAATTGTCCGTGTAATCATTTGAAACTTCACATAATTTCGTGTTCATCACCAACAGTAGTACGAATCAACGGAATAGACGTTAGCACAAGTTGCTCCGGAATCCGAGTCATTTTTGTTCTATTAGGTCTCCAATTGTAGAGTCATTGTGTGAATCAGAGCAATAATATACAATAAATTGTTATAAATTTCTCTCATTTCAATTTTGGTTGTAAGTACTAGGCACCAACCCTCCTACATGCTCGTAGGTATTGGTAGTATGGTTAAGTGAAAGATGCATCAAAAATAAAATTTTAAATTTTGTGGGTAAACCACACTACCATGGCCACGTTTTTGTTTTCAAGACCCCAGAGTGAAGTCATAATAAGGCCAGGAAGTTCCCATCATAGTTACCATAAAATGAGCGCATTGTTAGAAGGAGAATTTTTGGTAGCATTCATAAAAGGTTTTCATTGTTAGAGATCTTGAAAAAATCATCATGGGGCTCAATTAGTCAATTATAACGTTATCTATTCTAATCATTTTATTGGGATAATACATTAAAGATTCAAATCCTTGAACATAAGGAATAATCTGTAGACAATCCTGCATTAATAATAATATCATCACTAACAATAAGTAAGGAAAGAAAATATTCATAAGAATGACAAACACATACACACATAAACAAAATAAAATAAATTTTTAGATTACTTTCATTCCGGAGCACAAACAATAATCTATCTTGGATGGTGAATCAACCGGGAATAATTTGAGAAAGATGAATTATGAATTGGCTTATGTGTGGGGTCATGGTAATATATACACATAAAAATATAAATCTTGTAGGTAGTCTAGCGCATGTTAGTTTAAGTTTTGCAAAAAGTCATGCAATTCAAAATTTAAATTATCTGTTATTTTAATATCTTCAATAAAATGATAAATTGTATGTATTTATCTGAAGAATTTAGATGATATTTTTACAAAATTATTATGAAAAAAATATTAATATTTTGATGATATATTATGTCTATGATTAGTTTGCTAATTCTTGTATAAAAACAATCATCAACTAGAATCATCAAAGCTACTCATAGACCTAAGATATATCATCTAAATGTCAATATCCCTGCTCATAATAATTTTTCTAAAGGATCATCTAAATTATTCATATAAATTCATATATTTTTACCATTCTACAAAAGATATCTAGATAACAAAAATTTAAATTTAAATTTCACCACCATGTGCAACATTTATTATTCACACGGATATAAAGTTTCATGCCATATAAAATTATCATGACCCCTCACATAACTCAATTCATAATTCATGTTTCTCAAATCATTCCAATTTGATTTAAAGCTGAAGATAGAAAAATGTGTGTGCTCGAGAATGAAGGTAATCTCTAAATTTATTTTATTTATTTATGTGTGTATGTGTGTGTATGTTATGCTTGTGAATATAATTAACTTTCCTTACTTATTGTTAATGATGATATTGTTATTATTGTAGGATTGTATCTTTAATATACTATCCTGATAAAATGATTAGAAAAGAAAGCCATGTACTTCAGATTAATCCCAACATAGATTATTTCAAGATCTCTGACAGTCTTCCTTCTAACCGGCCCTCATTTTTATACGGAAATTATTGTGGGAACTTGTTGGGGTTGTGTTATTATGAATTTCTCCAGCGTCTTGCACACAAAACACAAAAACCATGGTTAATGTGGCTTACTTATAAACTTATAGAAATTTTTTGATGTGTCTTTCACTTGCCATACTCTCAAACCTATGACCAGATCTAGTTTTTGTTACTTACAACCAGAATCAAAATGAGAGAAATTTATAAAATTTATTTTATATTATTTCTCTTATTCAAAGGTTGACTCCACAAATAGGCGATCTAAAAGAACACAAGTCACTCAGGACTCATCAAAACTTGCAATAAAATCTATTCCGCTCATTCATACAACTGTTGGTGTTGGTCATTATGATCATATGCAAGATCTTTTGTTTCAAAAGTTAGTAACAATAATGGTGATAGGAATGGCTTGGCTACCACATCACATGCGCAATTTCGACCTATTAAGATGCACTCAGAGTGTCAAGGCATAAAGCGGTTGTTGATGAAGTACCACCCTAGGAAACTAATATTGAACAACTGGCATTAAGATCGAGGTACAAAATGAAGTAGGGGAAGACCGGGAAAGAAGCCCTTGAAGCGGGTGGGAAGAAGTTATCTGCACACTTGTTTATCTCCCGTGATCGGGATGTTGTTGCCTAAGGATCAATTAATGCACCACAAAAGCCTCTAAAAGTGTAAAACAAGTTAAGGAAATATGGTGAAAGAAAGTGGACACGAATGTTTCCACTCCCCACGGATCAGTTGTTGCTCTACAAGTGGCACTTAAGAGTGCAAAATTAGGCATGGGAAGGCCACTAAAGAATCTGGGCTCAAATGTTCGCTACTTTGCATGGATTAATTGAAACTCCAAAAAACGTACTTAGGAGGGCAAAAGGAGGGGAAATGCCATAGAAGAATCGTAATAACATAGATTTTGAAGCAAACATGTTCTAAACCTTCGAGAAGCTCAAACTTTTAAAATTATACAACTTAAAAATATTAGGGTATAACACCATGTTATTTTTTCAAAAGCAAATATTTTCTTAATTAGAAAAAGGATAAAGCAAACTCAATTTAAACCTTTATTAGAAAGGAGTAACCGCACCAGACTAGCATCAAATGCAATATGACTAAATACCTAAGACCTATTAAATTAGATTTAAAGTGACTACCAAATTAAGCAATTACTCCATCTCGTACACCATACTATAAGTTCATTAACAATAAGCTAAAACTTTCTCCTTGTTTACTTACACTACCTACGTTAGTTACAGCTTCTTTTATGACATTTTTATACCTCTTTTTTCCCTTCCCAGTACCAGTTATGGAGCTTCAATTAATCCATACGAGTAGCACATTCGTGCCCATATTCTTGGCGGTCATCCCCTACCTTATTTTGCACTCTAATTACGTGCCACTTGTAGAGAAAAACCTCATCTTTGGAGAGTAGAAACATTCGTGCCCCAATTCTTTCTTGCTCTTACGCTAACTCATTTTACACTTTAAGTGCCATTTTTGGTGAATCAATTAATTATTAGGTAGCAACAACATCATGATCATAGGAGATAGAGAAGGTATTCACGTAAATGACTTCTTCCCACCTATTCCAAGGGCTTCTCTTGTGGCCTTCCCATATACCATTTTGTACCTTTTGGAGCTAGTTGTTCAATAATAGTTTCCTGGGGTGGTGCTTCATCAACAACCCACTATGTGCCATAACACTCTCAGTGTGTCTCAATGTCTCTCATGGCACAGAGCAGGTGTTGAGGAAGCACCATCCTAGGAAAACTATATTGAACAAGTGGCACAAGAGATAGAAAATGAAGCAAAGGAAGGCCACAAAAGAAGCCCTTAAAGCTGGTGGGAAGAGGTTATGTGCACACCTTGTTTATCTCCCATGATCACGATGTTGTTGTTGCCTATAGATCAATTAATGCACCACAAAAAGCCTTTAAAAGTGTAAAACAACTCACGGGAATACCTTGAAAGAATGAGGGCACGAATATTTCCACTCAATGATAGGCGGTTTCTCTACAAGTGGCACTAAAGAGTGCAAAAACAGGCTGGGGAAGGCCACCAAAGAATCTAGGCACGGATATTGCTACTCCGCAAGGATTAACTGAAACTCCACAAATGTTATAGGGAATTAAGGACAAAATAAGTCAATAAAATGTCATAGAAGAAGCGTTAATAACATAGTTTGTGGAAAGAAACAAGGAACAAGACTTTACTTATTTATTTAAAGAAACGTTATAGTATGGTGTACTTCATTGATGCAATAATTGTTAAGTTTAGTGGTTCGAATCTAATATATATTCTTAGTGTTTAGTCTCATTTCATTTTATTCTATTGGTATGGTTTAGTCATTCCTGTTCAAGTAAGGGTTTGAATTGAGTATATTTTATCCTTTAAAATAATTAATATGTTCTTTGAAAAATAACCTCGGATGTTCATATATTATTTTTTAAGATTCTATTAATTTAAAAGTGGGAACTTCATTAGGTTTGGGACATGCTTAAATCTAAACATTTAATTAATTGAATTATATGATATAATGAGTTAAGTGTTAACTCATGTTGTGATGTTTAGACATTGAAGAAAGTAAATGATGCATGCACTAGAAAAATAAGGATGTGATTATTGATTTGAAATACAAAACACTATTCCTTGACAAAAGTACTTCTCTTGAGGGATTCTGTAAAAGATAAAGCTACTTTTTACGGCAAAGGTGGAAGCAATTGTGAATGAGCTATCAAGATAATTCTCATGCAAAATAAAAAATAAAATGAGAAAACAACATATTGTGTTAATTAATATGATCAGTATGTTTTTGCTTGATGTGATACAGTAATGTACCTTTTTCGTATAAGAATATCACATTCAAACATTGATATTTGGATTCATTTCTTTTTCTATTCTAACTCCCTAATTCTTCCATGAACCTCTTTACATTTTGTAAGCTAACAATAAATTCAATAAAGACATTATTCTATATTTGTTTGGGGCTGGGTTAAAGGGTGATCCACATCCTTCTTAGAGCAATTTCTTCATTACTTTCCTCCATTTATAGTTTTAGAATAGTAGTAGATGGAATATGATAGGAGGCTTGAGGTTACAATGATTTATTAGAAATTTTTTTACATAATTGACATAAATTAATAATAAATATGGGCGTTAACATACATGAATAACGGATGTTTTATAGCAACTACATGAATGAGACTATAGCAAAATATAAATTCAAGATTTAAATAATTAAGATGGAAACATGATTACATGCATGAACCTCACTATAATTGAAATTTGACAAGGAACTAAAAAAATGTCGAGAATAACATAATAGATAAAACAAATAAACTAAAAATAATCACTGATATATATATATGATACATGCTAACACAATTCCAATAACATAGTACATCAAAAATCAAGTAAATATTAGAATAGGCATAGTAAGTGTATATACCATGTGGTTAGCCACATTATTCAGGCTCGAAAGTTTAATTCCACAAACAAGTCCTCGTGAAAATCCTCTATATAAGCATAACAATCAATAAGACATATTATTTGCTAAAAAATATCTAATATTATTTGTCCATCTTCTTTGTCCAATACATATATTATACAAGTTTCAGTGTTAATATTTATTAGCCCACACAATTTTCATCATTTACCATGCAAATTATGTTGACTTTAAATGAAAACGTACTAGTATTGTTGTATAACCAATGCATGACAATGATAAAAACATGTCACATTTAATATTTCTTAATATGTGTGAGTTGTGTAAATTGGACTATTAAAATGAGCAGGAGGGAGTATGTGTTAAGTGGGTTGGAAGGAGAAGAACATATCTATTCATTAAAAATATTACATAATGTAATATCATATAATCATGAACCCTATCATTTTCTCTCATAATTAGTATAATTCCAACTCACTAAAATCATGTATAAAAACAAATTAACTAGTTAAAAAGAAGAGTTAATGAAAAAACATCAATAAAAGACTTATATAAAAACCATCTTTCGGAGCTCCCTCTAATATGAAACAATAACCATATTTATTGAAAAGTAAAACCAAGTCAAATCCATACAATGCTTAATAATAAGATGATATACATCACAAGATAGATAAAATAATCCTACCTACGTTATTTACACCTTCTTCTATGACATATTTCTGCTTCTTTTGCCCTTTGGAGTATCATTTATGGAGTTTCAATTATTCCATATGGTGTAGGACATCGGTGTCAAGATTCTTATGTGGCCTAGCCTGCATCATTTTGCACTCTAATTAAATGCCACTTATAGAGCAAAACCTCATTCCTTAGGGAGTGGAAAAATTCATGCCCGGATTCTTTCATGGTCATCCCCTCACTTGTTTTACACTTTTAAGTGCCATATGTGGTGGATCATATTAATCATTGGGCAACAACATCCCAGTCATAGTAGAGAGACAAAGTGTGAAGGTATATAACTTCCACCCACCTGCTCCAAAGGCTTGTTATGCCGCCTTCCCTAGCCTCATCTTGTACATATTGGCTCTAGTTGTTCAATAATAATTTTCTAGGATGGTGCTTCATCAACAACCTACTATGTGCCATAACACTCTGAGTGTGTCGAACGTGTTGCACAGGTGATGTTGTAGCCAGGCCATTCCCAGCATCATAATTATTACTAATCATTTGAAACTTCACATAATTGTCGTGTTCATCACCAACAGTAGTACGAATCAACAGAACAGATGTTAGCACAAGTTTCTCCAGGATCCCCATCGAGTAATTTTGGTTCTATTAGGTCTCCAATTCTAGAGTCATTGTGTGAATCAAGCAATAATATACAATAAATTGTTATAAATTTCTCTCATTTCAATTTTGGTTGTAAGTACTAGGCACCAACCCTCCTACATGCTCGCAGGTATTGGTAGTATGGTTAAGTGAAAGATGCATCAAATAATAAGGTCAGGAAGTTCCTATCATAGTTACCATAAAATGAGTGCATTGTTAGAAGAAGAATTCTTGGTAGCATTCATAAAAGGTTTTAATTGTTAGAGATCTTGAAAAAATCATCATGGGGCTCCATTAGTCAAGTATAACTTATCTATTCTAATCATTTTATTGGGATAATACATTAAACATTCAAATCCTTGAACATAGGGAATAATTTCTAGACAATCCTGCAATAATAATAATATCATCAATAACAATAAGTAAGGAAAGAAAATATTCATAAGAATGAAAAACACATACACACATACACATAAACAAAATAAAATAAATTTTTAGATTACTCTCATTCTGGAGCACAAACAATAATCTATCTTGGATGGTGAATCAACGGGAATAATTTGAGAAAGATGAATTATGAATTGGCTTATGTGTGGGGTCATGGTAATTATATACACATAAAAATATAGATCTTGTAGTCTAGTGATACTTCATGCCCATGTTAGTTTAAGTTTGCAAAAAGGTCATGCAATTCAAATTTAAATTATCGGTTATTTTAATATCTTCAATAAAATGATAAAATGTATGTATTTATCTGAAGAATTAGATGATATTTTTACAAAATTATTATGAAAAAAGATATTAATATTTTAATGATATCTTATGTATATGACTAGTTTTGATAATTCTTGTATAAAAACAATCATCAATTAGAATCAAGCTACTCATAGACCTACGATATATCATCTTAATCTCGACATCCATGTTCATAATAATTTTTCTAAAGTATCATCTAAATTATTCATATAAATTCATATATTTTTATCATTCTACAAAAGATATCTAGATACAAATAATTTAAATTTGAATTTCACCACCATGTGCAAAATTTATTATTAACATGGCTATAAAGTTTCATGCCACTATAATTTTTATATGTACAAATTATCATGACCCCTCACATAACTCAATTCATAATTCATGTTTCTCAAATCATTCCAATTTGATTTAACGCTGAAGATAGAAAATTGTGTGTGCTCGAGAATGAAGGTAATCTATAAATTTATTTTATTTTATTTATGTGTGTATGTGTGTGTATGTTATGCTTGTGAATATAATTACCTTTACTTACTTATTGTTAATGATGATATTGTTATTATTGTAGGATTGTATCTTTAATATACTATCCTGATAAAATGATTAGAAAAGAAAACAGATTAATCCCAATATAGATTATTTCAAGATCTCTGACAATTAGAACCTTTTATAAATGCTACCAATAAGTCTCCTTCTAACAAGCACTCATTATACGGAAATTATTGTGGGAACTTGTTGGCCTCGTGTTAATTAAGATTGTATTAATTTAAAAGTGGGAACTTCATTAAGGTTTGGGACATGTTTAAAATCTAAACATTTAATTAGTTGAACTATATGATATAATGAGTTAAGTAAGTGTTAACTCATGTTGTGATGTTTAGACATTGAAGAATGTAAATGATACAGGCACTAGAAAAAATAAGGATGTGATTATTGATTTGAAATAACAAACACTATTCCTTGACAAAAGTTCTTCTCGATTTGAAATAACAAACACTATTCCTTGACAAAAGTTCTTCTCGCGAGGGATTTCTGTAAAAAGATAAAGCTACTTTTTACGGCAAAGGTGGAAGCAATTGTGAATGAGCTATCAAGAAAATTCTCATGCAAAATAAAAATTAAAATGAGAAAACAACATATTTGTGTTAATTAATATGAACAGTATGTTTTTACTTGATGTGATACAGTAATGTACTTTTTTCTTATAAGAATAACACATTCAAACATTGATATTTGGATTCATTTTTTTTTCTATTCTAACTCCCTAATTCTTCCATGAACCGCTTTACATTTTGTAAGCCAACAAGAAATTCAATAAAGACATTATTCTATATTTGTTTGGGGATGGATAAAGGGTGATCCACATCCTTCTTAGAGCAGTTTTTTCATTACTTTCCTGCATTTATAGTTTAAGAATAGAAGTAGATGGTATATGATAGGAGGCTTGAGGTTACAATGATTTATGACATAAATTAATAATAAATATGGGCGTTAACATACATGAATAAAGGATGTTTTAAAGCAACTACATGAATGAGACTATAGCAAAATATAAATTCAAGATTTAAATAATTAAGATGGAAACATGATTACAATGCATGAACCTCACTATAATTGAAATTTGACAAGGAACTAAAAAAATGTCGAGAATAACATAATAGATAAAACAAATAAACTAAAAATAATCACTGATATATATATATGATACATGCTAACACAATTCCAATAACATAGTACATCAAAAATCAAGTAAATATTAGAATAGGCATAGTAAGTGTATATACCATGTGGTTAGCCACATTATTCAGGCTCGAAAGTTTAATTCCACAAACAAGTCCTCGTGAAAATCCTCTATATAAGCATAACAATCAATAAGACATATTATTTGCTAAAAAAATATCTAATATTATTTGTCCATCTACTTTGTCCAATACATATATTATACAAGTTTCAGTGTTAATATTTATTAGCCCACACAATTTTCATCATTTACCATGCAAATTATGTTGACTTTAAATGAAAACGTACTAGTATTGTTGTATAACCAATGCATGACAATGATAAAAACATGTCACATTTAATATTTCTTAATATGTGTGAGTTGTGTAAATTGGACTATTAAAATGAGCAGGAGGGAGTATGTGTTAAGTGGGTTGGAAGGAGAAGAACATATCTATTCATTAAAAATATTACATAATGTAATATCATATAATCATGAACCCTATCATTTTCTCTCATAATTAGTATAATTCCAACTCACTAAAATCATGTATAAAAACAAATTAACTAGTTAAAAAGAAGAGTTAATGAAAAAACATCAATAAAAGACTTATATAAAAACCATCTTTCGGAGCTCCCTCTAATATGAAACAATAACCATATTTATTGAAAAGTAAAACCAAGTCAAATCCATACAATGCTTAATAATAAGATGATATACATCACAAGATAGATAAAATAATCCTACCTACGTTATTTACACCTTCTTCTATGACATATTTCTGCTTCTTTTGCCCTTTGGAGTATCATTTATGGAGTTTCAATTATTCCATATGGTGTAGGACATCGGTGTCAAGATTCTTCTGTGGCCTAGCCTGCATCATTTTGCACTCTAATTAAATGCCACTTATAGAGCAAAACCTCATTCCTTAGGGAGTGGAAAAATTCATGCCCGGATTCTTTCATGGTCATCCCCTCACTTGTTTTACACTTTTAAGTGCCATATGTGGTGGATCATATTAATCATTGGGCAACAACATCCCAGTCATAGTAGAGAGACAAAGTGTGAAGGTATATAACTTCCACCCACCTGCTCCAAAGGCTTGTTATGCCGCCTTCCCTAGCCTCATCTTGTACATATTGGCTCTAGTTGTTCAATAATAATTTTCTAGGATGGTGCTTCATCAACAACCTACTATGTGCCATAACACTCTGAGTGTGTCGAACGTGTTGCACAGGTGATGTTGTAGCCAGGCCATTCCCAGCATCATAATTATTACTAATCATTTGAAACTTCACATAATTGTCGTGTTCATCACCAACAGTAGTACGAATCAACAGAACAGATGTTAGCACAAGTTTCTCCAGGATCCCCATGGAGTAATTTTGGTTCTATTAGGTCTCCAATTCTAGAGTCATTGTGTGAATCAAGCAATAATATACAATAAATTGTTATAAATTTCTCTCATTTCAATTTTGGTTGTAAGTACTAGGCACCAACCCTCCTACATGCTCGCAGGTATTGGTAGTATGGTTAAGTGAAAGATGCATCAAATAATAAGGTCAGGAAGTTCCTATCATAGTTACCATAAAATGAGTGCATTGTTAGAAGAAGAATTCTTGGTAGCATTCATAAAAGGTTTTAATTGTTAGAGATCTTGAAAAATCATCATGGGGCTCCATTAGTCAAGTATAACTTATCTATTCTAATCATTTTATTGGGATAATACATTAAACATTCAAATCCTTGAACATAGGGAATAATTTCTAGACAATCCTGCAATAATAATAATATCATCAATAACAATAAGTAAGGAAAGAAAATATTCATAAGAATGAAAAACACATACACACATACACATAAACAAAATAAAATAAATTTTTAGATTACTCTCATTCTGGAGCACAAACAATAATCTATCTTGGATGGTGAATCAACGGGAATAATTTGAGAAAGATGAATTATGAATTGGCTTATGTGTGGGGTCATGGTAATTATATACACATAAAAATATAGATCTTGTAGTCTAGTGATACTTCATGCCCATGTTAGTTTAAGTTTTGCAAAAAGGTCATGCAATTCAAAATTTAAATTATCGGTTATTTTAATATCTTCAATAAAATGATAAAATGTATGTATTTATCTGAAGAATTTAGATGATATTTTTACAAAATTATTATGAAAAAAAGATATTAATATTTTAATGATATCTTATGTATATGACTAGTTTTGATAATTCTTGTATAAAAACAATCATCAATTAGAATCAAGCTACTCATAGACCTACGATATATCATCTTAATCTCGACATCCATGTTCATAATAATTTTTCTAAAGTATCATCTAAATTATTCATATAAATTCATATATTTTTATCATTCTACAAAAGATATCTAGATAACAAATAATTTAAATTTGAATTTCACCACCATGTGCAAAATTTATTATTAACATGGCTATAAAGTTTCATGCCACTATAATTTTTATATGTACAAAATTATCATGACCCCTCACATAACTCAATTCATAATTCATGTTTCTCAAATCATTCCAATTTGATTTAACGCTGAAGATAGAAAATTGTGTGTGCTCGAGAATGAAGGTAATCTATAAATTTATTTTATTTTATTTATGTGTGTATGTGTGTGTATGTTATGCTTGTGAATATAATTACCTTTACTTACTTATTGTTAATGATGATATTGTTATTATTGTAGGATTGTATCTTTAATATACTATCCTGATAAAATGATTAGAAAAGAAAACAGATTAATCCCAATATAGATTATTTCAAGATCTCTGACAATTAGAACCTTTTATAAATGCTACCAATAAGTCTCCTTCTAACAAGCACTCATTTATACGGAAATTATTGTGGGAACTTGTTGGCCTCGTGTTAATTAAGATTGTATTAATTTAAAAGTGGGAACTTCATTAAGGTTTGGGACATGTTTAAAATCTAAACATTTAATTAGTTGAACTATATGATATAATGAGTTAAGTAAGTGTTAACTCATGTTGTGATGTTTAGACATTGAAGAATGTAAATGATACCGGCACTAGAAAAAATAAGGATGTGATTATTGATTTGAAATAACAAACACTATTCCTTGACAAAAGTTCTTCTCGCGAGGGATTTCTGTAAAAAGATAAAGCTACTTTTTACGGCAAAGGTGGAAGCAATTGTGAATGAGCTATCAAGAAAATTCTCATGCAAAATAAAAATTAAAATGAGAAAACAACATATTTGTGTTAATTAATATGAACAGTATGTTTTTACTTGATGTGATACAGTAATGTACTTTTTTCTTATAAGAATAACACATTCAAACATTGATATTTGGATTCATTTTTTTTTCTATTCTAACTCCCTAATTCTTCCATGAACCGCTTTACATTTTGTAAGCCAACAAGAAATTCAATAAAGACATTATTCTATATTTGTTTGGGGATGGATAAAGGGTGATCCACATCCTTCTTAGAGCAGTTTTTTCATTACTTTCCTGCATTTATAGTTTAAGAATAGAAGTAGATGGTATATGATAGGAGGCTTGAGGTTACAATGATTTATGACATAAATTAATAATAAATATGGGCGTTAACATACATGAATAAAGGATGTTTTAAAGCAACTACATGAATGAGACTATAGCAAAATATAAATTCAAGATTTAAATAATTAAGATGGAAACATGATTACAATGCATGAACCTCACTATAATTGAAATTTGACAAGGAACTAAAAAAATGTCGAGAATAACATAATAGATAAAACAAATAAACTAAAAATAATCACTGATATATATATATGATACATGCTAACACAATTCCAATAACATAGTACATCAAAAATCAAGTAAATATTAGAATAGGCATAGTAAGTGTATATACCATGTGGTTAGCCACATTATTCAGGCTCGAAAGTTTAATTCCACAAACAAGTCCTCGTGAAAATCCTCTATATAAGCATAACAATCAATAAGACATATTATTTGCTAAAAAATATCTAATATTATTTGTCCATCTACTTTGTCCAATACATATATTATACAAGTTTCAGTGTTAATATTTATTAGCCCACACAATTTTCATCATTTACCATGCAAATTATGTTGACTTTAAATGAAAACGTACTAGTATTGTTGTATAACCAATGCATGACAATGATAAAAACATGTCACATTTAATATTTCTTAATATGTGTGAGTTGTGTAAATTGGACTATTAAAATGAGCAGGAGGGAGTATGTGTTAAGTGGGTTGGAAGGAGAAGAACATATCTATTCATTAAAAATATTACATAATGTAATATCATATAATCATGAACCCTATCATTTTCTCTCATAATTAGTATAATTCCAACTCACTAAAATCATGTATAAAAACAAATTAACTAGTTAAAAAAGAAGAGTTAATGAAAAAACATCAATAAAAGACTTATATAAAAACCATCTTTCGGAGCTCCCTCTAATATGAAACAATAACCATATTTATTGAAAAGTAAAACCAAGTCAAATCCATACAATGCTTAATAATAAGATGATATACATCACAAGATAGATAAAATAATCCTACCTACGTTATTTACACCTTCTTCTATGACATATTTCTGCTTCTTTTGCCCTTTGGAGTATCATTTATGGAGTTTCAATTATTCCATATGGTGTAGGACATCGGTGTCAAGATTCTTCTGTGGCCTAGCCTGCATCATTTTGCACTCTAATTAAATGCCACTTATAGAGCAAAACCTCATTCCTTAGGGAGTGGAAAAATTCATGCCCGGATTCTTTCATGGTCATCCCCTCACTTGTTTTACACTTTTAAGTGCCATATGTGGTGGATCATATTAATCATTGGGCAACAACATCCCAGTCATAGTAGAGAGACAAAGTGTGAAGGTATATAACTTCCACCCACCTGCTCCAAAGGCTTGTTATGCCGCCTTCCCTAGCCTCATCTTGTACATATTGGCTCTAGTTGTTCAATAATAATTTTCTAGGATGGTGCTTCATCAACAACCTACTATGTGCCATAACACTCTGAGTGTGTCGAACGTGTTGCACAGGTGATGTTGTAGCCAGGCCATTCCCAGCATCATAATTATTACTAATCATTTGAAACTTCACATAATTGTCGTGTTCATCACCAACAGTAGTACGAATCAACAGAACAGATGTTAGCACAAGTTTCTCCAGGATCCCCATGGAGTAATTTTGGTTCTATTAGGTCTCCAATTCTAGAGTCATTGTGTGAATCAAGCAATAATATACAATAAATTGTTATAAATTTCTCTCATTTCAATTTTGGTTGTAAGTACTAGGCACCAACCCTCCTACATGCTCGCAGGTATTGGTAGTATGGTTAAGTGAAAGATGCATCAAATAATAAGGTCAGGAAGTTCCTATCATAGTTACCATAAAATGAGTGCATTGTTAGAAGAAGAATTCTTGGTAGCATTCATAAAAGGTTTTAATTGTTAGAGATCTTGAAAAAATCATCATGGGGCTCCATTAGTCAAGTATAACTTATCTATTCTAATCATTTTATTGGGATAATACATTAAACATTCAAATCCTTGAACATAGGGAATAATTTCTAGACAATCCTGCAATAATAATAATATCATCAATAACAATAAGTAAGGAAAGAAAATATTCATAAGAATGAAAAACACATACACACATACACATAAACAAAATAAAATAAATTTTTAGATTACTCTCATTCTGGAGCACAAACAATAATCTATCTTGGATGGTGAATCAACGGGAATAATTTGAGAAAGATGAATTATGAATTGGCTTATGTGTGGGGTCATGGTAATTATATACACATAAAAATATAGATCTTGTAGTCTAGTGATACTTCATGCCCATGTTAGTTTAAGTTTTGCAAAAAGGTCATGCAATTCAAAATTTAAATTATCGGTTATTTTAATATCTTCAATAAAATGATAAAATGTATGTATTTATCTGAAGAATTTAGATGATATTTTTACAAAATTATTATGAAAAAAAGATATTAATATTTTAATGATATCTTATGTATATGACTAGTTTTGATAATTCTTGTATAAAAACAATCATCAATTAGAATCAAGCTACTCATAGACCTACGATATATCATCTTAATCTCGACATCCATGTTCATAATAATTTTTCTAAAGTATCATCTAAATTATTCATATAAATTCATATATTTTTATCATTCTACAAAAGATATCTAGATAACAAATAATTTAAATTTGAATTTCACCACCATGTGCAAAATTTATTATTAACATGGCTATAAAGTTTCATGCCACTATAATTTTTATATGTACAAAATTATCATGACCCCTCACATAACTCAATTCATAATTCATGTTTCTCAAATCATTCCAATTTGATTTAACGCTGAAGATAGAAAATTGTGTGTGCTCGAGAATGAAGGTAATCTATAAATTTATTTTATTTTATTTATGTGTGTATGTGTGTGTATGTTATGCTTGTGAATATAATTACCTTTACTTACTTATTGTTAATGATGATATTGTTATTATTGTAGGATTGTATCTTTAATATACTATCCTGATAAAATGATTAGAAAAGAAAACAGATTAATCCCAATATAGATTATTTCAAGATCTCTGACAATTAGAACCTTTTATAAATGCTACCAATAAGTCTCCTTCTAACAAGCACTCATTTATACGGAAATTATTGTGGGAACTTGTTGGCCTCGTGTTAATTAAGATTGTATTAATTTAAAAGTGGGAACTTCATTAAGGTTTGGGACATGTTTAAAATCTAAACATTTAATTAGTTGAACTATATGATATAATGAGTTAAGTAAGTGTTAACTCATGTTGTGATGTTTAGACATTGAAGAATGTAAATGATACAGGCACTAGAAAAAATAAGGATGTGATTATTGATTTGAAATAACAAACACTATTCCTTGACAAAAGTTCTTCTCGCGAGGGATTTCTGTAAAAAGATAAAGCTACTTTTTACGGCAAAGGTGGAAGCAATTGTGAATGAGCTATCAAGAAAATTCTCATGCAAAATAAAAATTAAAATGAGAAAACAACATATTTGTGTTAATTAATATGAACAGTATGTTTTTACTTGATGTGATACAGTAATGTACTTTTTTCTTATAAGAATAACACATTCAAACATTGATATTTGGATTCATTTTTTTTTCTATTCTAACTCCCTAATTCTTCCATGAACCGCTTTACATTTTGTAAGCCAACAAGAAATTCAATAAAGACATTATTCTATATTTGTTTGGGGATGGATAAAGGGTGATCCACATCCTTCTTAGAGCAGTTTTTTCATTACTTTCCTGCATTTATAGTTTAAGAATAGAAGTAGATGGTATATGATAGGAGGCTTGAGGTTACAATGATTTATGACATAAATTAATAATAAATATGGGCGTTAACATACATGAATAAAGGATGTTTTAAAGCAACTACATGAATGAGACTATAGCAAAATATAAATTCAAGATTTAAATAATTAAGATGGAAACATGATTACAATGCATGAACCTCACTATAATTGAAATTTGACAAGGAACTAAAAAAATGTCGAGAATAACATAATAGATAAAACAAATAAACTAAAAATAATCACTGATATATATATATGATACATGCTAACACAATTCCAATAACATAGTACATCAAAAATCAAGTAAATATTAGAATAGGCATAGTAAGTGTATATACCATGTGGTTAGCCACATTATTCAGGCTCGAAAGTTTAATTCCACAAACAAGTCCTCGTGAAAATCCTCTATATAAGCATAACAATCAATAAGACATATTATTTGCTAAAAAAATATCTAATATTATTTGTCCATCTACTTTGTCCAATACATATATTATACAAGTTTCAGTGTTAATATTTATTAGCCCACACAATTTTCATCATTTACCATGCAAATTATGTTGACTTTAAATGAAAACGTACTAGTATTGTTGTATAACCAATGCATGACAATGATAAAAACATGTCACATTTAATATTTCTTAATATGTGTGAGTTGTGTAAATTGGACTATTAGAATGAGCAGGAGGGAGTATGTGTTAAGTGGGTTGGAAGGAGAAGAACATATCTATTCATTAAAAATATTACATAATGTAATATCATATAATCATGAACCCTATCATTTTCTCTCATAATTAGTATAATTCCAACTCACTAAAATCATGTATAAAAACAAATTAACTAGTTAAAAAAGAAGAGTTAATGAAAAAACATCAATAAAAGACTTATATAAAAACCATCTTTCGGAGCTCCCTCTAATATGAAACAATAACCATATTTATTGAAAAGTAAAACCAAGTCAAATCCATACAATGCTTAATAATAAGATGATATACATCACAAGATAGATAAAATAATCCTACCTACGTTATTTACACCTTCTTCTATGACATATTTCTGCTTCTTTTGCCCTTTGGAGTATCATTTATGGAGTTTCAATTATTCCATATGGTGTAGGACATCGGTGTCAAGATTCTTCTGTGGCCTAGCCTGCATCATTTTGCACTCTAATTAAATGCCACTTATAGAGCAAAACCTCATTCCTTAGGGAGTGGAAAAATTCATGCCCGGATTCTTTCATGGTCATCCCCTCACTTGTTTTACACTTTTAAGTGCCATATGTGGTGGATCATATTAATCATTGGGCAACAACATCCCAGTCATAGTAGAGAGACAAAGTGTGAAGGTATATAACTTCCACCCACCTGCTCCAAAGGCTTGTTATGCCGCCTTCCCTAGCCTCATCTTGTACATATTGGCTCTAGTTGTTCAATAATAATTTTCTAGGATGGTGCTTCATCAACAACCTACTATGTGCCATAACACTCTGAGTGTGTCGAACGTGTTGCACAGGTGATGTTGTAGCCAGGCCATTCCCAGCATCATAATTATTACTAATCATTTGAAACTTCACATAATTGTCGTGTTCATCACCAACAGTAGTACGAATCAACAGAACAGATGTTAGCACAAGTTTCTCCAGGATCCCCATCGAGTAATTTTGGTTCTATTAGGTCTCCAATTCTAGAGTCATTGTGTGAATCAAGCAATAATATACAATAAATTGTTATAAATTTCTCTCATTTCAATTTTGGTTGTAAGTACTAGGCACCAACCCTCCTACATGCTCGCAGGTATTGGTAGTATGGTTAAGTGAAAGATGCATCAAATAATAAGGTCAGGAAGTTCCTATCATAGTTACCATAAAATGAGTGCATTGTTAGAAGAAGAATTCTTGGTAGCATTCATAAAAGGTTTTAATTGTTAGAGATCTTGAAAAAATCATCATGGGGCTCCATTAGTCAAGTATAACTTATCTATTCTAATCATTTTATTGGGATAATACATTAAACATTCAAATCCTTGAACATAGGGAATAATTTCTAGACAATCCTGCAATAATAATAATATCATCAATAACAATAAGTAAGGAAAGAAAATATTCATAAGAATGAAAAACACATACACACATACACATAAACAAAATAAAATAAATTTTTAGATTACTCTCATTCTGGAGCACAAACAATAATCTATCTTGGATGGTGAATCAACGGGAATAATTTGAGAAAGATGAATTATGAATTGGCTTATGTGTGGGGTCATGGTAATTATATACACATAAAAATATAGATCTTGTAGTCTAGTGATACTTCATGCCCATGTTAGTTTAAGTTTTGCAAAAAGGTCATGCAATTCAAAATTTAAATTATCTGTTATTTTAATATCTTCAATAAAATGATAAAATGTATGTATTTATCTGAAGAATTTAGATGATATTTTTACAAAATTATTATGAAAAAAAGATATTAATATTTTAATGATATCTTATGTATATGACTAGTTTTGATAATTCTTGTATAAAAACAATCATCAATTAGAATCAAGCTACTCATAGACCTACGATATATCATCTTAATCTCGACATCCATGTTCATAATAATTTTTCTAAAGTATCATCTAAATTATTCATATAAATTCATATATTTTTATCATTCTACAAAAGATATCTAGATAACAAATAATTTAAATTTGAATTTCACCACCATGTGCAAAATTTATTATTAACATGGCTATAAAGTTTCATGCCACTATAATTTTTATATGTACAAAATTATCATGACCCCTCACATAACTCAATTCATAATTCATGTTTCTCAAATCATTCCAATTTGATTTAACGCTGAAGATAGAAAATTGTGTGTGCTCGAGAATGAAGGTAATCTATAAATTTATTTTATTTTATTTATGTGTGTATGTGTGTGTATGTTATGCTTGTGAATATAATTACCTTTACTTACTTATTGTTAATGATGATATTGTTATTATTGTAGGATTGTATCTTTAATATACTATCCTGATAAAATGATTAGAAAAGAAAACAGATTAATCCCAATATAGATTATTTCAAGATCTCTGACAATTAGAACCTTTTATAAATGCTACCAATAAGTCTCCTTCTAACAAGCACTCATTTATACGGAAATTATTGTGGGAACTTGTTGGCCTCGTGTTAATTAAGATTGTATTAATTTAAAAGTGGGAACTTCATTAAGGTTTGGGACATGTTTAAAATCTAAACATTTAATTAGTTGAACTATATGATATAATGAGTTAAGTAAGTGTTAACTCATGTTGTGATGTTTAGACATTGAAGAATGTAAATGATACAGGCACTAGAAAAAATAAGGATGTGATTATTGATTTGAAATAACAAACACTATTCCTTGACAAAAGTTCTTCTCGCGAGGGATTTCTGTAAAAAGATAAAGCTACTTTTTACGGCAAAGGTGGAAGCAATTGTGAATGAGCTATCAAGAAAATTCTCATGCAAAATAAAAATTAAAATGAGAAAACAACATATTTGTGTTAATTAATATGAACAGTATGTTTTTACTTGATGTGATACAGTAATGTACTTTTTTCTTATAAGAATAACACATTCAAACATTGATATTTGGATTCATTTTTTTTTCTATTCTAACTCCCTAATTCTTCCATGAACCGCTTTACATTTTGTAAGCCAACAAGAAATTCAATAAAGACATTATTCTATATTTGTTTGGGGATGGATAAAGGGTGATCCACATCCTTCTTAGAGCAGTTTTTTCATTACTTTCCTGCATTTATAGTTTAAGAATAGAAGTAGATGGTATATGATAGGAGGCTTGAGGTTACAATGATTTATGACATAAATTAATAATAAATATGGGCGTTAACATACATGAATAAAGGATGTTTTAAAGCAACTACATGAATGAGACTATAGCAAAATATAAATTCAAGATTTAAATAATTAAGATGGAAACATGATTACAATGCATGAACCTCACTATAATTGAAATTTGACAAGGAACTAAAAAAATGTCGAGAATAACATAATAGATAAAACAAATAAACTAAAAATAATCACTGATATATATATATGATACATGCTAACACAATTCCAATAACATAGTACATCAAAAATCAAGTAAATATTAGAATAGGCATAGTAAGTGTATATACCATGTGGTTAGCCACATTATTCAGGCTCGAAAGTTTAATTCCACAAACAAGTCCTCGTGAAAATCCTCTATATAAGCATAACAATCAATAAGACATATTATTTGCTAAAAAAATATCTAATATTATTTGTCCATCTTCTTTGTCCAATACATATATTATACAAGTTTCAGTGTTAATATTTATTAGCCCACACAATTTTCATCATTTACCATGCAAATTATGTTGACTTTAAATGAAAACGTACTAGTATTGTTGTATAACCAATGCATGACAATGATAAAAACATGTCACATTTAATATTTCTTAATATGTGTGAGTTGTGTAAATTGGACTATTAAAATGAGCAGGAGGGAGTATGTGTTAAGTGGGTTGGAAGGAGAAGAACATATCTATTCATTAAAAATATTACATAATGTAATATCATATAATCATGAACCCTATCATTTTCTCTCATAATTAGTATAATTCCAACTCACTAAAATCATGTATAAAAACAAATTAACTAGTTAAAAAAGAAGAGTTAATGAAAAAACATCAATAAAAGACTTATATAAAAACCATCTTTCGGAGCTCCCTCTAATATGAAACAATAACCATATTTATTGAAAAGTAAAACCAAGTCAAATCCATACAATGCTTAATAATAAGATGATATACATCACAAGATAGATAAAATAATCCTACCTACGTTATTTACACCTTCTTCTATGACATATTTCTGCTTCTTTTGCCCTTTGGAGTATCATTTATGGAGTTTCAATTATTCCATATGGTGTAGGACATCGGTGTCAAGATTCTTCTGTGGCCTAGCCTGCATCATTTTGCACTCTAATTAAATGCCACTTATAGAGCAAAACCTCATTCCTTAGGGAGTGGAAAAATTCATGCCCGGATTCTTTCATGGTCATCCCCTCACTTGTTTTACACTTTTAAGTGCCATATGTGGTGGATCATATTAATCATTGGGCAACAACATCCCAGTCATAGTAGAGAGACAAAGTGTGAAGGTATATAACTTCCACCCACCTGCTCCAAAGGCTTGTTATGCCGCCTTCCCTAGCCTCATCTTGTACATATTGGCTCTAGTTGTTCAATAATAATTTTCTAGGATGGTGCTTCATCAACAACCTACTATGTGCCATAACACTCTGAGTGTGTCGAACGTGTTGCACAGGTGATGTTGTAGCCAGGCCATTCCCAGCATCATAATTATTACTAATCATTTGAAACTTCACATAATTGTCGTGTTCATCACCAACAGTAGTACGAATCAACAGAACAGATGTTAGCACAAGTTTCTCCAGGATCCCCATCGAGTAATTTTGGTTCTATTAGGTCTCCAATTCTAGAGTCATTGTGTGAATCAAGCAATAATATACAATAAATTGTTATAAATTTCTCTCATTTCAATTTTGGTTGTAAGTACTAGGCACCAACCCTCCTACATGCTCGCAGGTATTGGTAGTATGGTTAAGTGAAAGATGCATCAAATAATAAGGTCAGGAAGTTCCTATCATAGTTACCATAAAATGAGTGCATTGTTAGAAGAAGAATTCTTGGTAGCATTCATAAAAGGTTTTAATTGTTAGAGATCTTGAAAAAATCATCATGGGGCTCCATTAGTCAAGTATAACTTATCTATTCTAATCATTTTATTGGGATAATACATTAAACATTCAAATCCTTGAACATAGGGAATAATTTCTAGACAATCCTGCAATAATAATAATATCATCAATAACAATAAGTAAGGAAAGAAAATATTCATAAGAATGAAAAACACATACACACATACACATAAACAAAATAAAATAAATTTTTAGATTACTCTCATTCTGGAGCACAAACAATAATCTATCTTGGATGGTGAATCAACGGGAATAATTTGAGAAAGATGAATTATGAATTGGCTTATGTGTGGGGTCATGGTAATTATATACACATAAAAATATAGATCTTGTAGTCTAGTGATACTTCATGCCCATGTTAGTTTAAGTTTTGCAAAAAGGTCATGCAATTCAAAATTTAAATTATCTGTTATTTTAATATCTTCAATAAAATGATAAAATGTATGTATTTATCTGAAGAATTTAGATGATATTTTTACAAAATTATTATGAAAAAAAGATATTAATATTTTAATGATATCTTATGTATATTACTAGTTTTGATAATTCTTGTATAAAAACAATCATCAATTAGAATCAAGCTACTCATAGACCTACGATATATCATCTTAATCTCGACATCCATGTTCATAATAATTTTTCTAAAGTATCATCTAAATTATTCATATAAATTCATATATTTTTATCATTCTACAAAAGATATCTAGATAACAAATAATTTAAATTTGAATTTCACCACCATGTGCAAAATTTATTATTAACATGGCTATAAAGTTTCATGCCACTATAATTTTTATATGTACAAAATTATCATGACCCCTCACATAACTCAATTCATAATTCATGTTTCTCAAATCATTCCAATTTGATTTAACGCTGAAGATAGAAAATTGTGTGTGCTCGAGAATGAAGGTAATCTATAAATTTATTTTATTTTATTTATGTGTGTATGTGTGTGTATGTTATGCTTGTGAATATAATTACCTTTACTTACTTATTGTTAATGATGATATTGTTATTATTGTAGGATTGTATCTTTAATATACTATCCTGATAAAATGATTAGAAAAGAAAACAGATTAATCCCAATATAGATTATTTCAAGATCTCTGACAATTAGAACCTTTTATAAATGCTACCAATAAGTCTCCTTCTAACAAGCACTCATTTATACGGAAATTATTGTGGGAACTTGTTGGCCTCGTGTTAATTAAGATTGTATTAATTTAAAAGTGGGAACTTCATTAAGGTTTGGGACATGTTTAAAATCTAAACATTTAATTAGTTGAACTATATGATATAATGAGTTAAGTAAGTGTTAACTCATGTTGTGATGTTTAGACATTGAAGAATGTAAATGATACAGGCACTAGAAAAAATAAGGATGTGATTATTGATTTGAAATAACAAACACTATTCCTTGACAAAAGTTCTTCTCGCGAGGGATTTCTGTAAAAAGATAAAGCTACTTTTTACGGCAAAGGTGGAAGCAATTGTGAATGAGCTATCAAGAAAATTCTCATGCAAAATAAAAATTAAAATGAGAAAACAACATATTTGTGTTAATTAATATGAACAATATGTTTTTACTTGATGTGATACAGTAATGTACTTTTTTCTTATAAGAATAACACATTCAAACATTGATATTTGGATTCATTTTTTTTTCTATTCTAACTCCCTAATTCTTCCATGAACCGCTTTACATTTTGTAAGCCAACAAGAAATTCAATAAAGACATTATTCTATATTTGTTTGGGGATGGATAAAGGGTGATCCACATCCTTCTTAGAGCAGTTTTTTCATTACTTTCCTGCATTTATAGTTTAAGAATAGAAGTAGATGGTATATGATAGGAGGCTTGAGGTTACAATGATTTATGACATAAATTAATAATAAATATGGGCGTTAACATACATGAATAAAGGATGTTTTAAAGCAACTACATGAATGAGACTATAGCAAAATATAAATTCAAGATTTAAATAATTAAGATGGAAACATGATTACAATGCATGAACCTCACTATAATTGAAATTTGACAAGGAACTAAAAAAATGTCGAGAATAACATAATAGATAAAACAAATAAACTAAAAATAATCACTGATATATATATATGATACATGCTAACACAATTCCAATAACATAGTACATCAAAAATCAAGTAAATATTAGAATAGGCATAGTAAGTGTATATACCATGTGGTTAGCCACATTATTCAGGCTCGAAAGTTTAATTCCACAAACAAGTCCTCGTGAAAATCCTCTATATAAGCATAACAATCAATAAGACATATTATTTGCTAAAAAAATATCTAATATTATTTGTCCATCTACTTTGTCCAATACATATATTATACAAGTTTCAGTGTTAATATTTATTAGCCCACACAATTTTCATCATTTACCATGCAAATTATGTTGACTTTAAATGAAAACGTACTAGTATTGTTGTATAACCAATGCATGACAATGATAAAAACATGTCACATTTAATATTTCTTAATATGTGTGAGTTGTGTAAATTGGACTATTAGAATGAGCAGGAGGGAGTATGTGTTAAGTGGGTTGGAAGGAGAAGAACATATCTATTCATTAAAAATATTACATAATGTAATATCATATAATCATGAACCCTATCATTTTCTCTCATAATTAGTATAATTCCAACTCACTAAAATCATGTATAAAAACAAATTAACTAGTTAAAAAAGAAGAGTTAATGAAAAAACATCAATAAAAGACTTATATAAAAACCATCTTTCGGAGCTCCCTCTAATATGAAACAATAACCATATTTATTGAAAAGTAAAACCAAGTCAAATCCATACAATGCTTAATAATAAGATGATATACATCACAAGATAGATAAAATAATCCTACCTACGTTATTTACACCTTCTTCTATGACATATTTCTGCTTCTTTTGCCCTTTGGAGTATCATTTATGGAGTTTCAATTATTCCATATGGTGTAGGACATCGGTGTCAAGATTCTTCTGTGGCCTAGCCTGCATCATTTTGCACTCTAATTAAATGCCACTTATAGAGCAAAACCTCATTCCTTAGGGAGTGGAAAAATTCATGCCCGGATTCTTTCATGGTCATCCCCTCACTTGTTTTACACTTTTAAGTGCCATATGTGGTGGATCATATTAATCATTGGGCAACAACATCCCAGTCATAGTAGAGAGACAAAGTGTGAAGGTATATAACTTCCACCCACCTGCTCCAAAGGCTTGTTATGCCGCCTTCCCTAGCCTCATCTTGTACATATTGGCTCTAGTTGTTCAATAATAATTTTCTAGGATGGTGCTTCATCAACAACCTACTATGTGCCATAACACTCTGAGTGTGTCGAACGTGTTGCACAGGTGATGTTGTAGCCAGGCCATTCCCAGCATCATAATTATTACTAATCATTTGAAACTTCACATAATTGTCGTGTTCATCACCAACAGTAGTACGAATCAACAGAACAGATGTTAGCACAAGTTTCTCCAGGATCCCCATCGAGTAATTTTGGTTCTATTAGGTCTCCAATTCTAGAGTCATTGTGTGAATCAAGCAATAATATACAATAAATTGTTATAAATTTCTCTCATTTCAATTTTGGTTGTAAGTACTAGGCACCAACCCTCCTACATGCTCGCAGGTATTGGTAGTATGGTTAAGTGAAAGATGCATCAAATAATAAGGTCAGGAAGTTCCTATCATAGTTACCATAAAATGAGTGCATTGTTAGAAGAAGAATTCTTGGTAGCATTCATAAAAGGTTTTAATTGTTAGAGATCTTGAAAAAATCATCATGGGGCTCCATTAGTCAAGTATAACTTATCTATTCTAATCATTTTATTGGGATAATACATTAAACATTCAAATCCTTGAACATAGGGAATAATTTCTAGACAATCCTGCAATAATAATAATATCATCAATAACAATAAGTAAGGAAAGAAAATATTCATAAGAATGAAAAACACATACACACATACACATAAACAAAATAAAATAAATTTTTAGATTACTCTCATTCTGGAGCACAAACAATAATCTATCTTGGATGGTGAATCAACGGGAATAATTTGAGAAAGATGAATTATGAATTGGCTTATGTGTGGGGTCATGGTAATTATATACACATAAAAATATAGATCTTGTAGTCTAGTGATACTTCATGCCCATGTTAGTTTAAGTTTTGCAAAAAGGTCATGCAATTCAAAATTTAAATTATCTGTTATTTTAATATCTTCAATAAAATGATAAAATGTATGTATTTATCTGAAGAATTTAGATGATATTTTTACAAAATTATTATGAAAAAAAGATATTAATATTTTAATGATATCTTATGTATATGACTAGTTTTGATAATTCTTGTATAAAAACAATCATCAATTAGAATCAAGCTACTCATAGACCTACGATATATCATCTTAATCTCGACATCCATGTTCATAATAATTTTTCTAAAGTATCATCTAAATTATTCATATAAATTCATATATTTTTATCATTCTACAAAAGATATCTAGATAACAAATAATTTAAATTTGAATTTCACCACCATGTGCAAAATTTATTATTAACATGGCTATAAAGTTTCATGCCACTATAATTTTTATATGTACAAAATTATCATGACCCCTCACATAACTCAATTCATAATTCATGTTTCTCAAATCATTCCAATTTGATTTAACGCTGAAGATAGAAAATTGTGTGTGCTCGAGAATGAAGGTAATCTATAAATTTATTTTATTTTATTTATGTGTGTATGTGTGTGTATGTTATGCTTGTGAATATAATTACCTTTACTTACTTATTGTTAATGATGATATTGTTATTATTGTAGGATTGTATCTTTAATATACTATCCTGATAAAATGATTAGAAAAGAAAACAGATTAATCCCAATATAGATTATTTCAAGATCTCTGACAATTAGAACCTTTTATAAATGCTACCAATAAGTCTCCTTCTAACAAGCACTCATTTATACGGAAATTATTGTGGGAACTTGTTGGCCTCGTGTTAATTAAGATTGTATTAATTTAAAAGTGGGAACTTCATTAAGGTTTGGGACATGTTTAAAATCTAAACATTTAATTAGTTGAACTATATGATATAATGAGTTAAGTAAGTGTTAACTCATGTTGTGATGTTTAGACATTGAAGAATGTAAATGATACAGGCACTAGAAAAAATAAGGATGTGATTATTGATTTGAAATAACAAACACTATTCCTTGACAAAAGTTCTTCTCGCGAGGGATTTCTGTAAAAAGATAAAGCTACTTTTTACGGCAAAGGTGGAAGCAATTGTGAATGAGCTATCAAGAAAATTCTCATGCAAAATAAAAATTAAAATGAGAAAACAACATATTTGTGTTAATTAATATGAACAGTATGTTTTTACTTGATGTGATACAGTAATGTACTTTTTTCTTATAAGAATAACACATTCAAACATTGATATTTGGATTCATTTTTTTTTCTATTCTAACTCCCTAATTCTTCCATGAACCGCTTTACATTTTGTAAGCCAACAAGAAATTCAATAAAGACATTATTCTATATTTGTTTGGGGATGGATAAAGGGTGATCCACATCCTTCTTAGAGCAGTTTTTTCATTACTTTCCTGCATTTATAGTTTAAGAATAGAAGTAGATGGTATATGATAGGAGGCTTGAGGTTACAATGATTTATGACATAAATTAATAATAAATATGGGCGTTAACATACATGAATAAAGGATGTTTTAAAGCAACTACATGAATGAGACTATAGCAAAATATAAATTCAAGATTTAAATAATTAAGATGGAAACATGATTACAATGCATGAACCTCACTATAATTGAAATTTGACAAGGAACTAAAAAAATGTCGAGAATAACATAATAGATAAAACAAATAAACTAAAAATAATCACTGATATATATATATGATACATGCTAACACAATTCCAATAACATAGTACATCAAAAATCAAGTAAATATTAGAATAGGCATAGTAAGTGTATATACCATGTGGTTAACCACAATATTCAGGCCAGAAAGTTTAATTCCACACACAAGTCCTCGTGAAAATCCTGTATATAAGCATAACAATCATGAACCCTATCACTTTCTCTCATAATTAGTATAATTCCAACTCACTAAAATTATGTACAAAAACAAATCAACTAGTTAAGAGTTAATGAAAAAACATCAATAAAAGACTTATATAACAACCATCTTTCGGAGAAATTCACCCTCTAATATGAAACAATAATCATATTTATAGAAAAGTAAAACCAGTCAAATCCAAATATGCTTAATAATAAGATGATATACATCAGAAGATAGATAAAATAATCTTACCTTCCTTTTATCGAAAGAGTGAGCAATTGCTTCAAATTTATTTTGAAAGGAGGCTCTGCACAAATCCTTCTTATTATTATTGGTTTCGCCGCCTTCTAATATGAAGTACAAACCCTAATGAAGGGTGTTGTATTCTCCGCCCAAGTGTTTAATATCTAGAGCGCAATATGCCTGGTTTGGCCGCCCTTCTAATATGAAATACATACCCTAATGAGGGGGTTGTTATGTTCTCGGCCCAAGGTAGATTCTATTGGGCCACAACTAATATCTAGAGTGCATTATTCATGTGCACGTCTCTGAAATTCACAGACAAACATAATGATTAGATTGGGCCGTTCAAGGTTATTTATTTAAAAACACGTACTAATTACGTGTTATGACCTTACAACTAAATTATCTTCATCGTTTTTAGTAATTAAAATTTATGACATCATAGTTTAAAGATTATTCAAATGAAAACTTGTTAAAGAGGTAAATGGATTTCATGCATAGTTAGAATTGATTTTTTTACAAAATTGATTTTTTCTTTGAATTAAAAATTATAAAATATAGTATTTATATCAAAAGTTTATAATCATATTGTTATATTTTTATAAATTTTAATCAAATAAAAATAAATCGTAATAAATTTTCATAAATAATGTTGGATGAAACTCAAAACTTAGTGAAGAATATATAAAAAAATAATAAGATATATAAATATAGGTGATGAAGGTATAGAATAATGTGTATGAATGAAATTTTATAATTTTAAAAGATGGGTAATTGGGTACGGCCAAAATTGTATTTATATATATATATATATATATATATATATAGGGGGCTTCTCCTTGAGGATCCAATTAAAAAGTAACCTAGTAACTCTTCTAAGAGTTAAAAAAGACACGGCGCCAAAGACGGATGCATGAGCCAAAAAAGACACGGCGTTAAAACACTTAAAACGGGAACACACGTGCTTGTCTTCAAAACTAATAAGTTCTGTAAACACTTATCACAAGTTCTGTAGACACGTATTTATAAAAATAAAAAAAGAAGAATTGAATAAAAAAATACCGAATACCACAAATACATTGTCCTGTATTATTTTATACTTTTACATTTCCATGACATGTTTATTTTCTGATTTATAATATTTCACATTTTTTATTTGGTTATATAAATTAATTTGTTAGTATTTTAAATAAAAAAATATTTATATTTATATTGTGAATATAATTTTTTAAATAAAGTAGTTAAGGCTAAAAAACAAAGAACATAATTTTTTTAATTTTAAAATTTACATATTAAATATAAGAAATAAGAATAAATGTGTACCATTTTTGTATAAAAATTAAGAACAAAAAAAATCAATACAATGTCCTGTATTTTGTTGTATATTTGGTATTTTATAAAAAAAATCAAAACAATGTCCTGTATTTTTTTGTCCTGTATTTTGTTATATATTTGATATTTTATAAGAAAAACCAATACAATGTCCTGTATTTTTTTATCCTGTATTTTGTCTTCAAACCTAAAGTTCTGTAAACAGGTACTACAAGTTCTGTACACAAGTATGAAATAAATATATTCAAAATAAAAATTAAAGAATAAAAAATATGCACAATACAACTAATATAGTGTCCTGTACTTTCTTATACTGTATTTTTCTCAAATGTTTATTCATAATTTGTAATTTATTATGTTTTATGTTTTGTTATATAAATATGTTGTAATTTTATTAAATAGATAACATATTTTTATATATTTTATAAACATAATTTTTAAAATAGTGTCTTTAAAATTATTTAAAATACAGAACATAAGTTTTTCAGATATACAAATTTAAAATAAACGAGCACCACTTTTGTTTAAAATATTAAAAAATAAGAAAAACGTAAAAAAAAAAATAACAAATACAATGTCCTGTATTTCTAATACAATTTTTTTTCTCCCATTTTCTGTTTTTATTTATGTATAATTTTTTTAGCATGTTAGGTATTTTTTTTTCAATACAATTCTTTATGTATTTTTAATATAGGTAGTATAATACACACTCAGAAACCAAAAATATGCATCACAAAAAATATAATATAAAAAATAAAAAAAATTAAGAATATGAAATATATAACCATGATAAAAAAAAAAACTACGTGACTAAGTACTTAACGTTTAACGTTTATACATGTGCTTACTTAACGTTTATACATGCAACGTGCGTGAGAATTAGGTTTGCAGTTACAGGCTTCCAACATACATGCATATATTCTACGGTGTAGATTAAAAGTTACTAAGTTACTAGTTACTCGCTGAACTATACCCTATATATATATATATATATATATATATATATATATATGATCAAATAAAAACTTTTTTAAGTTACAAACTTACAAACTTTTTTTTATTCTCCCATCGTGTTAATCCTTAGTTATAGAAAGTATTCATGTTGAAAATTCTTTAAAAAACATCACAATTTTTAAAAATAGCGCATAAATAAATCGCGCATTCAACACATTTGTAAGTGGGGTTCAACATCGGATGTTGAACACTAATTATCATTATGTTGAATATATCTATAAAGATACTTAAACTATACCTCGGGGTTTGGGTGGGGTTTAGAAACATAAATATTAGTTATATAATACGTTTAACTTAGTTTTTACATTCAAAAATTAGTTTATGTACTTTTCCAACACAATTTTAACCGATATTCAACAAAATATGTTAAAAAAATGTTGAACTCAAATTATATATCTGTTGAACGCAGAAAATTTGTAAGTTTGTAAGTTTGTACCAGAAATATATATATAGTCAAGTTCTATGGAGTACAAAAAATATTGGAGTATTGGAGTACAAGATTGATACAGTATAATCTCGTCATTTAAATCAACAACCCGCCGATTATGTTCGGCAGCATAAACATTGTAACCAAAAGATGGAACGATTACTTTTATAATCGTAGGACACTATGTTCTGCAATATAACTTATAAGCAGAACAATAATTTTAATGCTTGTTAAACTTGAAAGATATTAATGATTCATTGATAATTATGTTTAATATTAATTATAAATGATAAATTATATATAAATTTGGATAATCAGAGATATTAAACTAAAAAATTTATGATTTGTACTTCAATACTCCAATGATTTTATGTACTCAATAAAACTTAACTCTCTCTATATATATATATATATGGGAGAGTTCTGGTACAAACTTAAAAACTTACAAACTTTTTTTGTTCAACACATATATAACTTGAGTTCAAAATTTTTGAAGATATTTTGGTAAACATCGATTAAAATTGTGTTGTAGAAGTACATAAACTAATTTTTTAATGTAAGAACTAAGTTAAACGTATTATATAATCAATATATATCTTTCTAGACCCTACCTAGTTTAAGCATCTCTTTAAATATATTCAGCACAATGATAATAAATGTTGTACACCCTTGAACCTCAGTTACAAATGTGTTGAATGAACGATTTATCTATGCGTTATTTTTAAAATTACGATGTTTTTTCAATAATTTTCAACATAGATACTTTCTATAACTAAGGATTAACAGGTTGGGAGAATTAAAAAAATTCAAAAAAAAGTTTGTAAGTTTGTAACTTAATAAAATTTTTATTTGATCCTATCCCTATATATATATATATATATATATATATATATATATATATATATATATATATATATATATATATATATATATATATATATATATATATATATATATATATATATATATATATATATATATATATATATATATATATATATATATATAACATAATATTGCTCGTATAAATCTCTTAGATTTCTTCAAAGAAGTATAACGGTCAAAATGTACAACAATGTCCTCCATATCTTTTTCAAGAAAGGACTGAATAAGGCGCTAAATGGAGGCTTTTTTAATTATTTTTTTAATATATCAAAAACCCCATGGACAAGATTATTTTAGGATAACCATTTAATGCACTGTGCCACTCAATTTTGCTAACTTATAACAATTATAGTCCATCCTAAACCTCCTTCTTTAAGCAACCACAATCCCCTTTTGCTATGAAGACATTGTTCATGGCACAACTTCTTCTTTCTCTGTTTTGGGGAGTACAATTATTGGGTCACATGACACCAAAAATGTAACGACGAACACAAGAGAGTTTAAGATCGAAGTGACCGAGTGCGTTCAATTTCTTATGTCTTATAATTGAAATCAATTAAATAATAATATTTTAAAATTTTATTTGAAAGAAAACTTATTTTTAAAATCTAATTAATTTTAATTAACTCCAAAAGTTGAATTTATAGATTATTAAAAAATTTATAAAAGGCTTAAAATTAAGTATACCCAACAAAAATAATACTAGTCGGCACAAATAAAATTTAATTTTTAAAAACAAAGTAGGAAAAAATAGTAAGATAATGAATGATATGTTAATATTAATAAACATCAAATACACGTGGAAAAAAATATTATAGTAAAATATAATATCCGAAGATATAAAAAAAAGTGAGTGCAAACTTTATAAGAGCCAAAATTGGAAAATAAAATAATTTTTTATCTAATAATATTACTAAGGGAAATCCTCAATTTATAAAAAACAAGCTGCACTCAATCAAAATCTATTCCAAATATGAAATTCGTGAAATCATATATAATTATTTTTCTGGTTATCCGACTGAATTTGCACTCATTAAAATTTAAATTACTGCACTCACAATCATCGAATCTCATATCTCCGATAGTTAATTAAAATTTTCTCAAAATAATTATGCTCTATTCACAAAATCTTGCATCTCAAAATTTAATCACCCAAACTTTTATTCAAATAATAAAAATAACTAAATTATGACTATAATTTCTATAAGAAAGTTTTGTTGTTTACAACTTGCTAAGAACCTAGATTTAATACAACATTTATAGTCCACCTCTCGTCCAACCATCTCTAATTTATAATTTCATTTCATTAGAATGTCATTTGAATCCATCTTTCTATTTTATTAAGCAATTCATTATCCAACATTGATATAAGAGTCTTTTTTTTCGACAATAACGGTCAAATATTTTTACTTTCGACCTTTCTGCAACTATTCGAAATTAAACATGTTAAAAATAAATAAATGATCGAACTTAATTAATTCTGATCAAAATATTAGACCAGGTAATTTCGACCATGAACGATCACGATTAGCATTTTGAATTTTTCAACCCAAAAAATTATTTCAGGCAAAAAAAGTAATTTCCCACCCAGAATTAGAAAAAATGCAAAATTGATTGAACATACATATTAATTTCGACCAATTAGAGTCGAACATACTTGGTCGAATTTAATTGGTCTATCTTTATTTTTGATCGAATTTAATTGAACAATAGCATGAATCATATGGTCGAAATTAATATATCATTCCCTTTTTGTAGTTGAATTTAGATATTCGAATGAAATCGAATCGCCTCCAATAATATCACATAAATCATTTTGAATTTTTTTTTAGAACAATGGTTGGAAAATTTCCACCCAGGAGTTAATTTCGGGCGCTATATTTTCAACCAATATAGTGGGGGGAAAAACTTTCTCCATGAGATATTTTCGACCAGTCATATCCGGTCCCCGGTGGAACTTATATATGTTTTGGACCAGTTATTTTTCATTAAAGTTATTTTCAGCCTCTTTTAGTCATAGTTCTTATTTTCGACCATTTATATTCTTCCATCTTTATTTTTGACCATTTATATTCGACTGCCTTTATTTTCGAACTTCTGTTAATTAATTTTGTGTGACTCCTATAATAATGAGTCAAGATTAATTTGTTCATTACTGTGTAGATTACAAATTATTTAAATTGGGGTACGGTTAGAGAATTAATTTATTGGGTTACAATTTCAATTAGCTTGGGGGTTACATTTTTTTACCCCTATAAATTGAGTCCATTGCTTCATTGTTTGACACACAGAAATTGTATTCATCATAGAGTTTTAGGTTCTAGCTTTCCGTGAGATAAAAGCACTGTTTGTTCAGTTCGTAGGAGGCGGGTTTTGGAAGACATAAAGGTAAAACGTGCACGTTCAATTACCAGCTTACCTGTTTTAAGTACAACATAGTTTTCACGTGCCTCACTTGTTTGGTATTTTCGTGTTGATTATTTGATGGGTTTTGGAAGACATAAAGGTAAAACGTGCACGTTCAATTACCAGCTTACCTGTTTTAAGTACAACATAGTTTTCACATGCCTCACTTGTTTGGTATTTTGGTGTTGATTATTTGATGCGAGGTACTTTCTTATATAATATTCTTACACAATTATTATAACTATCATGTATACCAAGATTCGACTCACTCAGGAGATGCCTAGCACACTTGCCCTTAGTAGTTGACGGACAGTCCATAACCCGATATTTGAGATCCCCCAGTAATGGGGTAGTTCCTCGTAAAGAAAAAAAGAAGAGAGATTCCAGTTTTAATTCGACCTAAATCATGTTTTGATAGATTTTCTACCTTACTTCATATTATGTTTATGGAGAAATAAAATTGTGAAAGAAGCATCACGAGAGTTACGGCTCACTGACAAGGTGGAAATATATATATGAACAAGTTTATGGTATAAATAATGTTCATAAAATTATAGGAAAATATTATATTGAATGTTTCGTCTGCAACTATTGATTTTACTACTTCTGTGCTATTCGAATGTTGCAGTCTGTGGACAAAACAGGCGGATATAGGACACTGGCTGCACATACAAAATCAGATAAATCTCCGGAGGGACTGCGTGACAAAGTCACAGCTGATGATGTCAATGTTGGGCAGAAGCAAGTCAGATAAAACAGGGAATTGGATTGGTGATGAATCGCGGAAAGTATGCTTCCATCCACTGTTCTCTAAAGTTGACGAGTCTATGATCTGTGTTCCAGTGTTGGCAAGGAAGCTTGCGCAGATTCAGGCTACAATCATATCAAGTACTTGCTTGAAATTGTCAGAAAAGTTACTTGTAAGTTAAATGATAACTTTTCAGAGCTTAATAATTAAGTTTCTGAATGAAAAAATTCAAGACATATACCATACTTGTGGTGATCCACAGAGTATATGGAAATGTGGAGTAAGTTCAAGACATCACCTGATACTTTTAAGGGGAGTTTTGATGGTGATTTTTCGGACAGCTGATATTGAAGGTTTTGGGCAAGTTGATATTCTGTTGGCTTGAAGATGGGGCTAACCTCTTGAGTAATGCTATCACAGACAAGAGTTGGTAAGGATTTGCTATAAATTGCACTAAAATCTTGACTTCCCTTGTGTTCCTTCTCGTGCTTCTTCTTTATTTAATTTTTGAATCTGTACATGGTATTAAAATCTTGCATATGTCACTCTTTTCTTACTTGATTAAATTTGAATTTTAGTTTATATTATATATTCGAAATTTTAGTTTATATAATGTTTTCGTATAAATTATATTTGGAATTGCGTTTTATTGAGTGTAATCTTTATTTTATACTTAATCTATTGTTAATTTGAATTTGATAAGTTTTAAGAGAGTTTAATTTTATTATATTTCACAATTAATATATACATGTTATAATAAGTACGTAAAAAATATTAAATGTAATTTATTACTATTTAATAATTATATTAACATATAATCAATCAATTAACTAAACATATAATAAAACCAAACCAAACCAAACATACTCAGTGAGCAGCGTCTGAGGAGGGTAAGATGTACGCAGCCTTGCCCCTACCCTTAAAGTAGAGAGGCTGTTTCCGTGAAGACCCCCGGCTTAGTGCACAACAAATAAAATAGTGTGTGCTATAATAAGAATATAATACCTTAGCCCATGGCCTTCTTCACATGGGACTTACCCAAACATTTTTGATTGGCGCTAACGCATCTGGTAATGCCTGAGCTGAACCCTCCCTTTAAACATAAACCATAACCCTCATAATCTCTGTGAGCCACGAGACCTAGTCTCAACTACTCTAATACGCCGTCTCCAATCATTCTTATCTAATGTCATATCACCCGTGAGATTTAAGGCTCCCATGTCCAAACTTAATTGATCAGCCCATGTCCGACGAGGCCGACCCCTCTTTCTCTTACCCCGAACCGATATGTGTTCTACTCTCCTAACCGGTGCTGAGTTACATTTACGCCGAACATGTCCATACCAACGTAAACGTCCCTCCCTTATCTTCTTAGAGATAGACTCAACACCTAAAAGACGTCGAAAAGTATCATTCGGTATATGATCTGTCATGGTGTTACCACAGATCCGACGCAACATACGCATTTCCGCTGTCTCTAGCCTACGTTCCTGAGCCTTTCTCAATGGCCAGCACTCGGAACCATATAATAATGATGGTTTGATTGCTACACGATAGAATTTACCATTCAACTTCAAAGGTACATTCTTATCACACAACACCCTTGTAGCAGCCCACCAACGAAGCCATCCTGTCGAAATACGATGTGTAACATCCGCAGAAATATCGCCATTACTCTGAATGATAGAACCCAAGTATTTAAAGGTATTAGTTTGTGGTACACGACCCTCCGCAATACATACAGCAACATCCGCCTCATGAATCTCCTCACTGAAATTGGCCCAGAGATACTCGGTTTTAGAACGGCTCAGACGCAATATATAACCCTCCAACGACATATGCCACTGTTCCAATTTCACATTAACCTCACTTCGAGACTCGGCGATTAACACAATATCATCAGCAAAAAGCATACACCAAGGCACCGGAGCTTGAATGTCACGGGTAATCACATCCAAAACAATTATAAAAAGCAAAGGGCTTAATACCGAACCTTGATGAAGACCCACCTCAACTAGAAAATACTGAGTATCCCCAACGGGTGTCCTAACACACATCCCCACTGCTGAATACATATCCTGTATGGTCCGAATATACACCTCCGGCACTCCTCGCGCCGCTAAACATCTCCAAAGAACGACCCGTGGTACACTATCATAAGTCTTTTCAAGATCTATAAACACCATATGAAGATCCTTACGACACTCTCGATATTTCTCCATAAGACAGCGAATGAGATAAATCGCCTCAATGGTGGACCTCCCAGGTATAAAACCAAATTGATTCACTGAAATGGTAACAATTCTTCGAATCCTGCACTCAATAACTCGTTCCCAAAGTTTCATCGTATGACTAAGCAGCTTAATACCATGATAATTACTACAACTTTGAGCATCACCTTTATTTTTATAGATGGGTACAACAACACTTAATCGCCACTCACTCGGCATCCTGGATGTCCGAAATATAACATTAAAAAGAGCTGTTAACCATCGCAACTGCCTGTTTAGCCATTCTTTTTTCAAGTTTAAATAACTCCCGCTTTATATGCCGATCTGGCCCTTCTGGACACGACATGAATTCCAAAAAGCATTCTTTCTTAAATTGCACTTTGGCTTGTACATCATCATTCCACCACCAAGATTCTCTCTGCTCCTTTACATTCCCTGAAGCCACTCCCAACGTCCTCCGTGCCACACCTCGAATTAAATCAGCCATACGTATCCACATTTGATCCACATCATCTTCCAACCTAAAAAAACCCTCAAACATGTCCTTAAATTTTGCTACTTTCGATCCATGTAAATTACGCCACAGAATTCGAGGTGTAACAACTCTCAATCCCTCCATAGGTGGGCCATCCAAAGACAAATCCATGACTAAAAGACGGTGCTGTGAAGCACAAGCTTCCACTGGAAAAACCTTACAATATGAACAAAATCTGAAATCTCTACTGCGAATAAGAAGATAATCAATTTGAGTGGCATGTCCCCCACTCCTAAAAGTAATTAGATTGTTATCACGCTTGCGGAAACAAGAGTTAACAATCACTAAATCATGTGCTGTTGCAAATTCCAAAAGCGTCGAACCATTTTCATTTCTAACACCATAACCAAACCCACCATGAACACCTTGATACCCATCTGCTCTCGCACCAATATGACCATTAAAATCACCACCAACAAATAAAAATTGATCTAGAGTAATACTCCGAACCAAATCATCCAAACCACCCCAAAAAGTCATGGATTCAATAGTGTTGGCCTAAGTGGCCTAAATTTGGACCGTAATTCAGGCCCCCGTTGAGAAGATTTAGGCTAGAATTGGTCAAAATTTGGATTTTTAAGCCACTGTCGGATTTGTCCTTATATTTGTAAAGTTTTCAAATGTGCCTAACTTTTTATCCCAATTGTGTCTATAATTTTAGTGATGTTCAATTAGTTATAATTTATTGCGTATAAAAAACACATTAAAAATGTAGACATTTTTTGGTTAGAGACATTTATTAACTTGGGTCATGTTTTAGAGAACCCTTATAACCATTACTTTATTTCTACTATTAGTTAGGGAGCAGAACTGCACCTTAAAAAAAATATCTTATTTATCTATTATATTTGGATTCATGACTATCACCTCATGGCGGTCCTTGTGTTCTTGAGAAATAAGCGCTACAGGGCCAAACTCGGATTCTTTCTCCATAGTCCAGTCCTTGCATCAGAGATCTATCGAACACTTCATGTAAGTGCTAACATTCTGAGGATTTTGTTGAACTATGATCTCATCGGGTTTCATACTTTCGATTTTGCTCGCCACATCTTCTCATGTTGTAGTATAATGCTAGGACTGGACTGTGAGTCCAAACGAGGACAAATTGGGCTGGATTATAGTGCTCGCACGGTGTATATCAAGATTCTGCCTATAGGAATTCATTTGGAAAAAGTTGAAAATGTTCTGAATATTCCTTCTACATCAGTGAAAGTCAAGGAATTCTAAGGGAAGTTCAAGGGGAACCATGTAATTGTTGGCGTAGACGACATGAACTTATTCAAGGCAATTAGTCTGAAGTTATTAGCATCTGAACAGCTATTGAGGAAGTATGAAAACTTGCGGGATATTGTGGTTCTTGTTCAAATTATCAATCCTGAAAGAAGCTCAGGAGAAGACATTGAGGAAGTGAGATGGGAGACGTATGGAACTGCTAACAGGATTAATCAGATTTATGGTTCTTGTGGTCATCAACTAGTGATTCTAATTGATCGACCAGTTGATCAATGTGAAAAGAGTGCCTACTATGATGCCTCGGAATGTTGCATAATAAATGATGTAAGAGATGGAATGAATCTAGTCCCGAACATGCATCTCGTTTGCAGGCAGGGCTCTACAACTATGGATGAAGCTAGGGGAATTATGTCATATTCTCCTCGAAACAAGTGTGCTAATCATTTATGAATATGTTGGTTGTTCTCCATCTCTGCGTGGAACAATTGGAATAAATCCATGGGGTATTAGTTTTGTAGCTGAGGCTATGCGTTCTACGATCTCCATGGATGATTTTTTAAGGCAATTAAGACATGAGCAGAACTATAGCTATGTTTAGTCTCTTGATGTGGCGTATTGGGCTCGCAGTTTCGTCCATAGCATGGAGAGAGAATGTCTTGATCACTATAATTATCAATGCTGGGGTATGGGCTTCAGTTTCATATTTAAGGTTGCTACCTTCTCCCTATGTTTTCAAAAATTGTTTGAAAGCATAGTTCCTGCGTACAACTAGACAAATAGGAGGGCTATATTTCTAGACTTTGTTGGCATCCTTGTTCCCCATTCCTCGACCAAGAAAAACCTTAGTAGTGAAGCTGAAACTGCTCTTATCACTCTGTGTGATGATCCTAAGAACACTGTGTGTATCGTTAGTGGAAGTGGTAGAAGTTCCTTAACCGAGTGGCTGGCTCCATGTGAAGGTCTAGGACTAGCTGCTGAACATGGGTACTTCATAAGGTATTTTCCTTCACAAACTTCTTAGAGACCTTTTCTAGTGGCACTTCTTGTCTTTGGTTTGCAGGTGGAAGAAAACTTCTGAATGGCAATCTAGTTTGGTTGTGGATCTCGAGTGGAAGGCAACAGTGGAGCGTATAATAAATTCGTATACAGAAGTCACGGATGGTTCCACCATCGAAGTCAAAGAAAGTGCTTTGGTTTGGCACCGTCAAGATGCAGATCATGATTTTGAATCCTTGCAGGCAAAGGAATTGTCGGATCATTGTAAACACGTCATTGCTAACGAACCTGCAGTAGTTAGAAAGGGAAAAAATATTGTTGAGCTTAAACCACAGGTATGTGTCTCTCGTCTCCCTCTTTCGGTCTTCGCTGTGCATTGTACAGTAATTTACATAACTAGCAACCTAAAATATTTAGGATGCAAGCAAAGGCTTGGTCACAGAAAAGGTAATCGCGACAATGGTTAGCAATGGTGAGATCCCAGATTTCATCCTCTGCATTGGAGACATGTACGACGGTACTTTGCAAATTGTTTCATCTGTGGTGGTCCCTGCTGTTCCGGAAATCTTTTTCTGCACTGTGGAGCAAAAGCCTAGCAAGGCCAAGTACTTTGTTGACGATACTTTTGAAGTTCAGAAGCTACTCCAGTGGCTTGCTAATGTTTCGAGTACGCAGCCAAGCTCCGCTGAAAATCCGCCAAGTATTCCTTGACAACTGACAAGCATAGTGTTCGTGAACATTGGTATAGGAGCATATATAAATGTAATATAGCAAGTTCTTTTTTGTAAAGTCAGCATCAGACCTACTACTATGTACTAATGCTTGTAAATTTGTATTTGGCCAAAAACAGAACTGGTAAAAATGTATAGACCACTTCAAATGGATATTTTAAAAAAACAGTCCCAGCATAATAAAGATATTGTATATTAAACCTCATTGAATTAATAATCTTGTTAAATTAATAACATTTATCATTTTTGAGACTATATACGCCATAGATGGCCAATTGTAATGCCCAAGTCATGTTACAATAGGGCCAAAATCCGTTACAATAGAGCTACTGTAACACTAATGGGCGTTACGTTTGCGAACGTTACAATTGGCCCCTATTGTAACACAAACTGGAATCAACTGTAACAGCCAAAAAACGTTACAGCAGCGCCCTACTGTAACATAATAAGGGGATGCTGTAACGGTAAACCACTGATACAATAGCACATTCCACCGGTCAAGCTAGCATGTGGGTCCCACATATGCCACGTCAGCATGTGGATCCCACGGAGGCCAGGTCAGCATGCGGGACCCACAGAAGCCACGTCAGCATGTGGGTCCCACAAAGCCACGTCAGCATGTGGGACCCTCACCTGCCACGTCAGCATGTGGGACCCACAGAGGCCACGTCAGCATGTGGGTCCCACTCAGCCACGTAAGCTTGTGGGACCCACACCCACCACGTCAGCACGTGGGACCCACATGCTGACGTGGGACCCACATGCTTGTTGGTCCCGCACTACCACGTCAGCATGTGGGTCCCACAAAGCCGCGTCAGCGTGGTGGGGCCTCCGCTGCCACGTCAGCCTGTGGGTCCCAAATAGCCACGTCAGCATGTTGGTGGGTCCATCACTCTCCACGTCAGCGTGTGGGTCCTACACGTGGACTGCCACGTCACCATTTGTGTGCCTATTGTAACAGTAAAAAAGTGCTTTCGGAACACTAAGTGGACTAACTGTAACACAAACATTAATCAACTGTAACGTTAAAATGAGCTATTGTAACACATATTTGAAAATTTTCTGCAATGCCTGCATTGTTTTTGGAGCATTCCCATTAAAAATATAAATAATGCAACAAACAATCCAACAAACATCCATCCAAACTTCCCACCATACATCCACCTAAACTACAAATACCAAACTCCAAAAGAACAAATATCCAACCATCCTCCAACATAATACAATCCCATCCAAACCATTTAAGAAACGCAACATCAAAACAATCTGACAACAAAATGAAGGACGACAAATTTATATTAACTAAGTTTTACGTAGAAACAGTTATATTAAAGAGTCGGTGGTGCCACGGGTGGTGCCAGGAGCGGTTCCAGAAGCGGTGCCAGGAGTGATTGGAGTGCCAAATTCATCTCCATCACTAGAAACAGTTGCACAAAAGTCATGAGTAATGTCAACTTTCAGACCCGGATTTGCCTCTCCGAGTTTCTTCAGCAACCAGGCCATGTTATGTTGAACTTTTGTATTGACCTTCGCTTCCATCTCACTCTCTAGCTGAGCAATCTTTGTGTGCAGCTCCTCGACTGTAGATTGTGTAACCGGATCAACTGGAGTTTCTGTCGAAGCTGCTGTTTTACCTTGCCTTCCCACCAACCAATCTGGCCGGTTCTTTTTCTTTTTGGGAACGAGCTCAGCTGCATCATTTCCTTCTTTCGTTATCTTTTCAACAGACTCCTACAAGAGAAAGTTTTGTCAAGTGTACAGAGGTAGAGGTAAAATGAGTTCAAATATATATACTTTAGAAGATAATTTACTTACAATTTTTTTCTTAATTGCTTTTGGACTTAACTTGTACTCGTGTCCAGGCTTGCGCTTGCGACTTTCTACAAAGATTTTAGCCTCTGATGGGGACCTCTGATTTGGGTCATCTTCTTTCTGTCAAGTAACAGAAACAACACTTCACTCGTAACTAGACAATGAATTAGACAAGCTTGGTACGGGAACATTGAAGGTAGACAAAAAATCGAAGTAATCGGAACATACACTTCACTCGTGAACTTTTCAAACTAATTAAACTAAAATTGAATTTAACAACTGTGAATTTGGGCATTACATAATTTGAGTGCATTTTTAAAAATATAATTAAAAAACTGCCAAACTCAAAGCTAAACTCAAATTAGCGTACCAAGTCCAAACTGCTATTTAATCCAATAAAAATTTAAATGCAGAAGATTTAGAGTGCCTAATACACCTTCAAATATTATTGAAGTCTGTGCCTATTATAAACTCATATGGCAATTATCCAAAATTAACATCAAACTGGCGATTATCTACACTCTATAAATTAATATGAGAAAAAGGTACAAGGTACTCAATTTTATTTCTTACAAATTACGGACATCATCAATTAACAAATATTTATGACAAATAATTAAAAGCTATAGAGTACTCAAGTTGTTTATGTTCATACCAGTGTTGTTCTAAGCTCAGCAAGACTCTTGCAACCGAGAGTGTGTGTCTCAACATACATATTGTGACGAGCCTAATTATCCTCAGCCAAAATCTGTTACCAAAACAATGTTATCATATTTTACTTTCCATATCAAATGGCATGCAGCAAATTAATTTCCAAACTATATACTTGCCACCTTATAAATATAACTGAACTCCATCGTCCGCCCATTAGTCCAACAGCATCTTAAAATCCTCGAGCGGAATATGATCCGGCCTGTTTTGAATCCTCTCCTCATCATTGTCAAATTGGGAGTAATGCATCAGCTTGACACGAGACTTGTGTGTTCTCCAGGATGAATTAAGTGTCTTGTACACCCACTTTTCCCCTTCTGGTGCAATATCAAACCTCTCCTATAATGTGTCAACATAGAACTTGAATGAGTTGGTGCACAGATATGAGAAAAGTAAGTAAAGTTGAGGTTATAGAGGTCACCAAAGTATATTCCAACATTTTCTTCTTCAAATCATCTGGAACAACATGCCAATTAACATAAGTAAGTGACACGTGATCCTTAACTAGAGTCCCCAGGAAATTGCTCAACTCGGATCTAGTTTTCCGCTCTCCAATTGGTTGACCTCGTTTACTCAGTTTAACAAAGATCTTTTCAGCAGCAATCCTAGCATGAACTTTTAACATTTTTGAACGTCCTCTACGTCTTTTAGGTTCTGTTCAGATAGCCATCAAATAAGATAAAATGCAATTACCATATTATTGCTAATAATCCTACTAATTATTAAAAAATGAGATGTACAGAAGAAATAAAGTACAAATGACCATATTACCTGCTTCTACTTCTTCACCTTCACTTCCATTTTGTAAATCGGTATCACCAACATCCTCTCTCCTCATTTCAGCTTCAAGATTCTGCTTTTGACGTTCTCGCAGGGCCATATACGCAGCAGTTGTACCACTTGGTGCAGAATTATCCCCTTGTTTTAACACTTTGCTGCATGTTGGCTTTATAAGTTTTGCACTTTTGGTACTAGCAGCAGCAACTTTTTTGCCTTTGTCGATAGGATCCACCGGATCCTTATCACCGAAATCCTTATCATTTGCTCGCGAACGAGTTCTGGGACCAGGTATTGCTTTCCGTTTCTGGACAAATTTAATTCCCTATGCAGTAAATATTAAACACAAATGAAGAAAAAATGTACATAATAACTAAAACAGATATATACTGTGATATTGTTAATTTAATAAAAAAATAATTAGGGCTGTAAACGAACCGAGTCGAGTCGAGTTTTACCGAGTTCGAGTTCGAGTCGAGCTTTTTTTTACCGAGTCGAGCCAAACTCGATTATCTTATCGATCTTTTTTCTTGGTTCGAACTCGAGTTCGTTAACGACCGAGTCGAGTTCGAGTTCTTAACGAACCGAGTCGAGTCGATACCGAGTCGAGTCGAAACCGAGTCGATCGATAAAAATTTCAACTTTTTTTCTTTTCTTGGCTTTGATTTTGTCTACACACTTAAAAAATATTAAAAATTAAAAGTTTAAAATAAAAAGAACAAAAACCAAAAATCTTATTATTAATCCATTCTTTAAATAATATAAAAAAGATTATTTTTTTAATGTATATAGCTTACCGAGTCGAGTTCGAGTTCGAGTTTAACGAGTCGAACTCGAGTTCGAGTCAAAATCGAGTCGAGTCGAGTCGGACATCTAAAAAGCTCGGATCGACTCGTTAAGCTTATCGAACAGATTTCGTTGTTCGAACTCGAGCTCGTTAACGAGTCGAGCCGAACCGAGTCGAGTTTCTTACCGAGTCGAGTCGAGTTTCTTAACGACCAGCTCGGTTCGCTTACAGCTCTAAAAATAATCATTTAGAAATTTTAAGACATAATTATTGCATGCAAATTGTGTCTAGCCTAATACAAATGAATAAGCGTTTACAAAACAAACTTAAAATTAACAACACAAAACATTTAAAATTTCTCAAAAAAGAAAGCATTAACAACACTTTTTTATCTATATTCTTGATTACTAATTAAGTTAAGAGGCCTCTACCAACAAATGAAGAAAAAATGTACATAATAAGTGCAAAATCAAATGCAACCCCTTACACAAAATTACCCAATAGGTTCATATAATTTCACAAACAGCTAATTAATAATAAAATAAACACAGATAAAGAATAAGTGTACATAATAAGTATAAAATATTACCTCTGAAGTGTCATCACTTTCATCTCCCGTCTCATTTTCCACAACATATTCAGGATCATCCCGATCCTTCTTTTCCTTTATACTCTGCTGGACTATCGGCTTAATTGGATTAGCAGCATAATTTCCTAATCCGAGTTCCTTGAACTTTTTTTTGTTTTCTTCCACATTCTGAATTTTACGCAGCTCATACTCATTCACTCGGCCCGACTGCAAGTGTGAAATCAGGAAAATATCAGTTGGTATGTTGGAAAATAGGTGTGAGCTAAGGGAAAATATTACTACCTCAATTGTATCAATTTTTGATAAGTGTAACCTCCTTTTCGCCACCATTGCAGATACAGCGTTGGGGCATACATCTTTCTTCCAAATGAGTTGAGCTTCAAAGATTCTTTGGAGGTGTCTTTGGCAGATTGTTGTTTTCAACCTCTTGCAAATGAGTTGAGCTTCGAAGATTCTTTGGAGGTGTCTTTGGCAGATTGTTGTTTTGAACCTCTTGCAAATGAGTTGAGCTTCGAAGATTCTTTGGAGGTGTCTTTGGCAGATTGTTGTTTTGAACCTCTTGCAAATGAGTTGAGTTTCGAAGATTCTTCTTCGCTAGCTCCTGTAAACGTGGTGATTTTGGAAGCTTGTTCTGTTCAACCTCCTGCAACTGAGGTGACCTTGGAATCCTCTTGCTTTGCCTTTGTTGCTGTAGTTGGTGTGAAGAAACAGAAGTACGCTTGTTCTGTTTGCTTTGTAGATGTTCTGCAGAAATTTGCAAAAAGACACAAATCAGTAAACATGTGTCTCATGAGATTAAACACATAAGCAAGCCTTATTATAAGTAAATATGACTTAGTAATTTGTTATTATATTTAAATTTAAAATTTAAAATAAGAAATGACCTTTAAGTATGTTCTTTCTTGGTCGTACGACTAGAAATGGCACCCCTGGCGCCAGTGGCTTGCATTCTTTGTCAACAACACAATCCACATATATATTTATGTCCCCACCACTTTCGCAGGCATCTACCAGTTGAAGCAAATCTGAATCACACTTCAGAAGCTTCCATTGCTGGGGTTTTCCATTCAGCACATATAATCCTCCAATTTCAGTACAGTTGAGGCAATCCTTGACATTTTCTAGCGCCACTGTATATGAAAATTCATCCACGTCTTGGCGGTTGATAATAATACTCTTCCCCCCTAAATAACTTGTCTTGTTGAATGTGCCATCATAGTTATACCTCACATTCAGCAATTCTCTGCCTTCCTACAGAAATGAACATATATGGATTAAAAGAAGGAGATCAATTATGCGGATAATTTAAAAACTCAACTAGACAACTAAATATAAAGACAGAAGTGATTGTTATTAAGTTAAGGAATGATCAGCAAGAAAGAGAGAATTATGCTACAATTCCACAATTATATATGGAAAACAGTTAACTAATATTGGACCTTAGCAACACAAGTTTAATTAACTATGAGAAACAGTTAGTTAATTCGGAGATCATCACCAATTAAAACATCACCAATAAATTTCATTCTCCTAAATTACATATCAGCAACTAAAACAACTCCTAAATTACATATTACCAAAGAGTTTTTTTTTACTTAAGTTGGTGATACAGGGACTTGTCTTTTAGGGATATCATCCCTGAACCAACTAAATTCACATACTTGATTTTGTAGTTAGAAATCAAAATTAGAATCATGTTTATCAGGAGGGTTGTTTTCTTCTTCCAACAAATCTTGGTCTTCAGCGTCACACCAGACCCTTGGTAGTCTTTTCATAACATATTGAACAAATTTTGCAATTGGATCTTCCACATAGAATACTTGCTGCACTTGTGAAGCAAGAACATAAGGATCAGATTTGTGACGGGACTTGTTAAAATTGACCCTAGTCAGACCAAAGGGATCTTTTTCTTCTTGGTACCAGTAACACTTAAACATAACCACCCTGAATACTCCCCAGTAATCAACTTCAAAAATATCTTCAATAGACCCGTAGTAGTTCACTTCCCCGATAATTGGATTTTTGTCCTTAGAATTTGCAAAACTAGTGGTTTCAGCAGTTAAAAAAACTCCACTGTTTTGTGTGGTGCATCGAGAATCTCTCAAGCAATGCCATTATTTAATAAATGTAAGGACTAGAGAACTTACTCAAGCAAAGCCTCAATTTCCTTATTGCCGCTATTGAACAGAGTGTAGGTATGACATGCTTTCCATTCTGAATCTTCTAATTGGAAAACTTTGCCATCTTTATTCCTTCTTGTTCCAATATGGTACGTCACATTTGTTGGACATCTTCCAAAATCAGTATTTTCTTTTGCTTCTTCACAAAGCAAAAATCTTGAACAAAATGTGATACACTCCTCTGCTAGGTAGCCTTCTGCAATTGAGCCTTCTAGTTTGCTCCTATTACGTACATATGATTTCAGCTTTGCAAGATACCGCTCAATAGGATACATACACCGAAGGTGCACCGGTCCGCCGCATTTAACTTCATTACACAAATGGACAGGTAGGTGCACCATGATGTCAAAGAAGGCAGGTGGGAATATTATCTCAAATTCACAGAGAATTTCAACAATTTCTTCTTTCAACCTCTCAATATCATCCAAGACAATCACCTTGCTCCATAAGCCTCAAATTCACTTAATTTGATCAACGGCTTTGCCACCTCAGGTTTTAGTGATTTCTTTGCAGCAAATTGTAACAAGTAGTGGAGGATAAAATGCGCGTCATGGCTTTTATACCCCACTACTTTTCTCTCGTCTGTGTGCACGTAACGACTTATATTAGCAGCACAGCCATAAGGCAGTTTCATATTCTTCAACAGCTTGCAAAAGACATCTTTCTCCTTATCTGTCATGTCAAAGATGGATGCCATAATCTCGTAAGTCTCTCCATCTGCACCTTTAACAGGGTGAAGTGACTTCCTTATTCCCATTTCTTGTAAATCAAAGCGAGCACCCAAGTGGTCTTTTGACATGCCACCAACATTTAGTAAAGTACCTAATATATTGTCGCATCAAATTAAAAAATATTGACCTCTTTTTGAAAGGAGAGTCGATTTTACGCTTTCTCTTTCCCATTCCCTTGCGTTTCTTCCCAAATTGATTTTCAAACCCAAACAACAATTCTTCGATATCCTTTCCCGTTAATGGATCCGGAATCTGCCTCGTTTCAATCTGCCCATTGAATATTTTCTTGTCAAACCTCCATTTGTGTGAAGGATCGAGATATTTTTTATGATTCATGTAGCACATTTTTCTACTATGTTTCAGATATTCAGAACAAGTTTCGTAGTGACATATTGGACACGCTAGTCTACCCTTTGTGCTCCAACCCAACAACATAGCGTATCCTGGAAAGTCACTAATGGTCCAAAGCACCCTTGCCCGTAAATTAAAGTTATGATCAGTCAAGGCATCATATGTTTGGATGCCGACATCCCATAATTCTTTCAATTCGGCAATCAAAGGCTGCATATAGACATCGATACTATTTCCCGGAGATTCTGGTCCCGATATTAACGTTGAAAGAATCAAATTTTCCTGTTTCATGCAGAGCCAAGGTGGGAGGTTGTAGTTTACAAGTAGAATTGGCCATGTACTATGACTTAAATTCATAGAAGGAAATGGATTAAATCCATCAGCAGCTACACCTAGTGAAATATTTTGAATTTCCAAAAAAAAAATCAGGATACATAGCATCCATTGTCTTCCAAGTTTCGGCGTCCGCCGGATGCCTTAGTTTCCCATCTTCCGTCCTTCCCGCTGCATGCCATGTGTTCAATTTGGAAGATTCCTTGGACATGAACAATCTTTGTAGCCTAGGCTTTAGTGGAAAATATCTCATAACATTTGTTGGCACTTTAGTAACTAACTTCTCTGGATCGTTATTATGGGCAGACCTTTTCTTCTCTTGTATAACCCACCTAGATACCTCACAAATATCACAGACTTGTTTATTTTTATTTGCTTCCCAATACAACATGCAACTATTGGGACAAACATGTATTTTCTCGTAATGAAGGCCCAAGTCCCTAATCATGTCCTTCGCAGCATTGAAGGACAAAGGCATATTTGCTTCGGGGAAAGCATCCTTTATCAACCCCAATAATTCCCCAAAAGCAGAATTGCTAATTCCATTACTACATTTTAAATGGTAAAGCCTGATCATAAAACTTAAACGAGAAAATTTCTTGCAGCCGGGATATAGTGGTTGTTTTCCCTCTTTCAGATGCCGATAAATCTTTTTAGCCTCCGTACCTGGTCCATCGTCTAAATTCTCAAACATCTTCCCCATCGCTTCTAAATTATCACCAAAATCATACCCCGTATCGCAATCCATAAAGTCAGAACCTATATTTGCAGTACTATTTTCGACTTTCTTTTGCGAGACATCATATATCCATTGGACATGTAAAGCGGAAGGCCCTCTGCAAATGAGATGATCATAAATCACATCCTGACGATGCCAATATTGACCATTACATTTCTTGCAGGGGCACTTCATTTCTTCACCTACGGAAAAAAGGGGAAACGCATATTCCACAAATGCTTGAATCCCACTGACATATGCTTCACTGTACCTAGGTAGTCCTATCCAATCAGCCTCCATTCCTAAAAGCTAGTCACACTCTGTTTTTGTCAAAATTAGTGAACAAATAAAGATTTGGCAGCCTGTTCAATTGCAAACCTACATATTATCGTAATATTACAATCAAATACATAGTAACTAACACCTTACAAAAAAAATTCATAGTAACTAACATAGTATCATGATTCAGCCAAACTAACTAACATAGTATCATGATTCAGCCAAACATTAACAATAATACTCAAAATACAAATGAGAATCACTTAAAAATATCAGTTGGTATGTAAACACAGTGTACATAATTACAAGCATGCATAGAGACAGCGAGAGGGGGAGGGGAGAGAGAGCGAGAGAGAGAGTGAGTGAGAGAGAGAGAGAGAGAGAGTGAGAGAGAGAGAGTTGGAGAGAGAGAGGGGGAGCGTAAAATATACCTAATCCCCTTGGTGAGAGCTTAAATCGAGCTTGGCTGCCTTCGAAACCCTAGGTGAAAACTTCTCTTCTTCGAACCCCCAAACTTCGAAACTCTAATTTTGAAGCCCTAATTTTGATTTCTCTGCTTTGAGGCGAGTGAGAGCGTGATAGAATATATTTTTATATATATTCTATACGATTTTATTCTCATATTTTATTATATTTTGTACTGATTCGGATATTTATTTAATATATTTTCATTTTTTATTGTAGGAAATAAAGAATTCCAAGTTGAGAAGGATTTGAAGCTAAAATAGCTATTTTGTAGCTAAATTCTATTAAAATTCGGATTTATTGGGTTCTACCCGATTTCTACACTGTTTGGGACATATCTTGAGTTCCGGGTGTCGGAATTGGACGATCTTACAGCCCACGCGAAGCCCTTGAAATTTCCTTTAATTCAGAAGTGGTCCAAGAAGCAAAGTCCAACTGTAAAGGCCCGAAAACTGGACAGAACAGAAAGCTGCGAATTTTGAGACTAAATCCTACTTGGTTTTGGAGTTTTATCTATATATTAGTTTTAAATATTAAAAAGACTGTATATTATTAGGGAGAGGATTAGTTTTTATCATGGTAGAATATTAGATTAGAATTAGGGTTAGGAGAGAAGGAGGAGACCATGACTTTTCTTGATGTGACAACATTAAAGGTTCAAGGTTTTATCATCTAAATCTCTTTTCTTCTTGTCAGTTTAATTATGTCTTTTGATTGTCTTAGTTATTTTACTTGTTTAATTATTATTGAGTAGTGTGTTCTAGGGCTTAAGGAGAACCCATGTTTGCACTATGATATTGGCATGATTTGATTGATTATGGTAATTCTAATTGATATGTTTTAATATCGATTTGTGTAATCGGCCGATATCATGAATTGATTCTATGCGAATAGGAGTATGATCGAGAGATATACTACTAGAGGCACACATACAATTAGCAGAATTGAATTTGAGTGCGAGAGCATAATTGGATTTCTGAAAGTGTTAATGTTCGAGAGAGATTAACCTTGCTTTAATTACCTGATCAATTGAATTACTAAAAGTGATTATACGTGTAATCATGTTTCGAGAGTGTTGATGCTTGAGAGAGATTAACATACTCTTGTTATTTGACCACTTTAATTGCTTTAGCTTAGAAGCCAATTATTGTGTAAGCATGGAGGACCTGATTGCCCTGAACTTTTAATATATTATTTTCGTGTCTTATTAGTTAGTGTTAATTTAGTTATATTAGTTAGTTAAATATTTTTACTCATCGTTTGCTCTTGAAACAATCGACTTTAACTAAATAAAAATTGATAGCATCTGTCTCCTTGAGGATACGACCCGCATTTGCCAGTCTGCACTACAACAGACACCGTGCGCTTGCGGTTAGTTATAAAATAACACATCAAGTTTTTGGTTCAGCACACACTATGCACTCCGTACTTGCAGTGTAAAAGTTGCATGACTAGTATGTGAGATAGATGAATGCCTTGATTGTTGCATATTCTGAGGATATATATTGACGAGGTTGATGCTTTCATGATTTGTTTTTAGGCATATTCATTTAGTTTGCATTCATAGTAGTTGCATATCCGACGCTTGGTAGAAAATAATGAATTTTGTGGGTAGATTCACTATAAACCCTCACGAGACAAAACTCGTCCTACTAGGGCTGTCTAGGAGTTTAACGGCTTGTTGCATACGCTCAATGCAATCGTGTCATCTACGAAAGTGGTGGTTAGTTGGGACTTAGATTTTATTTCGTTTATTTGCCCGAGGACGTGCAAAAGCTTAGTGTGGGGATGTTTGATAGAATATATTTTTATATATATTCTATATGATTTTATTCTCATATTTTATTATATTTTGTACTGATTCGGATATTTATTTAATATATTTTCATTTTTTATTGTAGGAAATAAAGAATTCCAAGTTGAGAAGGATTTGAAGCTAAAATAGCTATTTTGTAGCTAAATTCTACTAAAATTCGGATTTATTGGGTTCTACCCGATTTCTACACTGTTTGGGACATATCTTGAGTTCCGGGTGTCGGAATTGGACGATCTTACAGCCCACGCGAAGCCCTTGAAATTTCCTTTAATTCAGAAGTGGTCCAAGAAGCAAAGTCCAACTGTAAAGGCCCGAAAACTGGACAGAACAGAAAGCTGCGAATTTTGAGACTAAATCCTACTTGGTTTTGGAGTTTTATTTATATATTAGTTTTAAATATTAAAAAGACTGTATATTATTAGGGAGAGGATTAGTTTTTATCATGGTAGAATATTAGATTAGAATTAGGGTTAGGAGAGAAGGAGGAGACCATGACTTTTCTTGATGTGACAACATTAAAGGTTCAAGGTTTTATCATCTAAATCTCTTTTCTTCTTGTCAGTTTAATTATGTCTTTTGATTGTCTTAGTTATTTTACTTGTTTAATTATTATTGAGTAGTGTGTTCTAGGGCTTAAGGAGAACCCATGTTTGCACTATGATATTGGCATGATTTGATTGATTGTGGTAATTCTAATTGATATGTTTTAATATCGATTTGTGTAATCGGCCGATATCATGAATTGATTCTATGCGAATAGGAGTATGATCGAGAGATATACTACTAGAGGCACACATACAATTAGCAGAATTAAATTTGAGTGCGAGAGCATCATTGGATTTCTGAAAGCGTTAATACTCGAGAGAGATTAGCCTTGCTTTAATTTCCTGATCAATTGAATTACTAAAAGTGATTATTTGTGTAAGCATGTTTCGAGAGTGTTGATGCTTGAGAGAGATTAACAAACTCTAGTTACATGACCGCTTTAATTGCTTTAGCTTAGAGCTAGTTATTGTGTAAGCATGGTGGACCAGATTTCCCTAGGTTTTAATATATTTATTTCGTGTCTATTTAGTTAGTATTAATTTAATTAGTTAAAATATCTTTTATAATCGTTTGCTCTTGAAACAATCGACTTTAACTAAATAAAAATTGATAGCATCTGTCTCCTTGAGGATACGACCCGCATTTGCCAGTCTGCACTACAACAGACACCGTGCGCTTGCGGTTAGTTATAAAATAACACATCAAGTTTTTGGCGCCGCTGCCTGGGAGACGGCTAGTTTTTATTGATTTTATTTGGTTATTTAAATTGTTTCCATTGCCTCTTTGGGACTTTCGTTCCAAGTGAGGTAGATTTTACTGTGTTTCTTGGCTTTGTTGTGTTGTTACAGGTTGTCAATGGAGGGAGTTGATAACTTTGCACGTCTATCTTCCCTGATCGAGGCATATACTCGTGAAAATGCCTCACTGAATGCTACAGAGCCTACTATGCGTCCGATGAGTATTAATGAGATGTCGCAAGTTGCCCCGAAAAGTTAAAACTTCTGTCAATTTTGTGGTGTTCAGGGTCATTATGCTTATGAATGCTCGTACAATGTCTTCAATCCTCAGAATGCTCAATTGGGACCGATGAATGATTATCGAGAAGAATATGAGTACAACCAGTATTCTAATTCTTGTGATCAAGAATGGATGGGTCAACCAAGTTTATCTTACACGGACAATGGTTTTCAAGATTTTTCATATCATGATCAACCGCAGTTTCAACAACAATATTATGAAGAGCAGTATGAGCCACGGCAACAATATCAATATTCTCTATCGGAAAAGCCACAATTTTCTCTAACTGATGTGGCTAAGGAAGCTGAAAAAACTAACGAGATGATGAAAGAACTGATGCAAGAGATCAATGAGCTAAAAACTCAAAATCTAATGATGGAGGTTCAAATTGCACGGTTGGCTAGTTCTTCCACTACATGGCAGACCGAATCCCCCTCACTCTCTCCATCTATTCAACCAGAGATGGACATAAATAATGTCATACTTGCAAGTGATGAAGAGTGTGATAATTTATTGATGTGTGTTGATGATGTGCCTACTAACAAAGAGGAGGATTGTGCCATTTATGATGAAATTGATGATGTTGTTGTTGTAGACCACGTGCTTGATGATGGGGTTAGCGAGGAAAGCAATGCAAAATTGGTTCTTGTGTCCATTCCAACATATGTGCCTAAAATACTAATGCCTACTCGGATGGATGACATGACTAAAATGGATCAATGGTTTGATAATGATAAAATTGCTTTTACTCCAACCTCTACTCTTGTACATGAGAATACATGTTTCAGGGTTGAAGATATGTCAAGAATTGTCCTACGAAATCTTTCTCAAAATCTGGTGGGTGATCCATTCCAAAAGGCTCTTGTACTTCAATTCTCAGAAGATGGGGAAAGTGATACTGATCCTTTATTCATTGATGTGAGAAGCCAAGAAATTCAACTAGCTCCTGAGAAACTGAGGAGTTTTGAAAAGCCGCCACCTGAGCCTTCACCTCGCGTGAATATTCAGGGAGTTCATTTCTCTGGCTGTGAATTTTATCGTTGTTTTATCACAAATTTCTCCAAAATTTTGAAATCTTTTGCTCAATTATTATTTTTTAATGTGACAATTAAATTTAATTATGCTTGTTTGGAGAATATTTGCAGGATCAAAACAACTAATTATATTCATGATATTATTAGTGGTGGCGAGGTTTTGTTCGAGAAGGTGGACACTCCACGTTTATTTCTACGTGGTTTGAAAAGGTCAAGCTAGTGACTCTATAAGAGCGCTTTTTGGGAGGCAACCCATGGTCTCTATAAGTTAATTATATTATATAATATATTTTTGTATTTTTTTTAGGAGCTTAGAATTTTTATTTTCATTTTTTTTACTCCCACGAGATGCCTTGATGAATTTTTATGAAGTGTTTCAGGTAATTTATAGCTGCGAGAATAATTTATTTAAAACACTCGGTGTTTTATTTAAATTTTGAAAGAAGTGTTTTTTTTTAAAAAAAAAAATGTGTGTGAAAAAAATATAGCAGGATCAGTGATCATAAACCAGCGTTTTCTTTTTTCTGGCTGGCGGAGCGTGCAATTGCTACTGTCTTGTGCGGTCCACTGATAGGTTTACTCGCTACAATTTTCACGTGCACAGCTCATTTTCTTTTACTTCCGTCTGTCTGGTCCAGAAGCCCAGTCAGTTACAAGCCCAACTGGTCCAACTTGTCAAATCTGTCCAGACTTCTACTGGGCGCAATTCAGAACTCAGCCCATCCACCAACCCAACTGGTCCAACTTGTCAAATCTGTGGTCCAACTTGTCAAATCTGTCCAGACTTCTACTCGGCTCAATTCAGAACTCAGCCCATCCACCAATCCAGGTCCAACGCTCCTACAACGCGTTTTCTTTATTCTGGCTGGCGGAGCGTGCCATTGCTACTGTCTTGTGCGGTCCACTGATAGGTTTACTCTCCACCAATCCAGGTCCAACACTCCTACAAGCAACCCAGCCCATGAGCACATACACAGAAGCCCAGCATGCCCGCTTGATTTTTGAACCCAGCTGTCCAAGAGTAAATTCACAACCTTATGTCAAAAAGAAATGTGAGTTTGTGCGGTCCACTGATAGGTTTACTCTCCACCAATCCAGGTCCAACGCTCCTACAAGCAACCCAGCCCATCAGCACATACACAGAAGCCCAGCTACATGTCACCTTCCCACCAGTGTGCCAAATGCTGTAATTGCTGAAAATATACATCCACTTCAACAAAGAATTCAGAAGCCAGAATCAATTCACCATCGCTCAACCACATTTCAGGGGAGTTTTCTTTCTAATTAATATTATATAATTATATTAATATATTTTTTATATCTATCATATTTGTTCATTGAGGACAATGAACCACTTTAGTGTGGGGATGGTTTCTCAATGATTAAAAAGAATAAAAAAAAAAATTATATATTATGAAATCCATAAAAAATTAGAAAAAAATTGTATATTGCCATGTCTTAAATTAGGAAATTCATGTTAGTTGCATTTTAATTAGAGCATGTAGTTATTAATTTTGTTTGCATTTTTTTAGTAGTTTTTTTTTATTTCTTTTAGCTTGCATATTTCATGAAAGTAAATAATACCAAGTTAATTTCTCGTGATGATTTTATTTGCATAATTTCTTGGCTAGTAGTCTTGATCATATGTGATGTCTTGCATGCTTAGAAATTGCTTGTGCGGAAATTTTATTTACACTGTAAATGCTTTAGAGGCAAGACTTAGACTAACTTAATTCTTGAGTTTTATCTATGAGTCGAGTGTAGAATTTTGACTATTCCCTTTTGAGCTTAGAGTATGTAATATTTAAATTTGGGAGAGCTGTGGGATGTATATGCCTTTCTAAAAAAAGAAAAAAAAAGGAATATTGCAAATAAAGTATCAGGTACTCCTTTGAGATCAACGCGTGGTAAATTTTGAAAAGAACGATCCATGTACTTGTGCTGGTATTAAGTGCAATTGTATTAGAAATAAATTTTCTTGGTGACTTTTCACAACCCTTGGTTACTAAAGAATTACTTGACTTAAAAAAAATAGAAAAAAAAATGAGATAGCAAAGTCTTATGGTGGTCGTAACTCACTTACCCTGAGAAGCTTCCCGACCTCAGACCGAGCATGAAAAAAAAAAGAATAAAAAAATATATATAGAAAAAAGTAAGAGAGGCATAGAAGTTCTTTTGCGACCCTAAGCTGTAGTTGACTCTAATGTAACGAAGTGTTTAAGCATTATTCTGATTAACGACTCATGGTTAAGACTCTGTTGAAGTTTGTTGGTCTATGTTTTGTTTCACTAGAGGGCATGTTCAGCACACACTATGCACTCCGTACTTGCAGTGTAAAAGTTGCATGACTAGTATGTGAGATAGATGAATGCCTTGATTGTTGCATATTCTGAGGAGATATATTGACGAGGTTGATGCTTTCATGATTTGTTTTTAGGCATATTCATTTAGTTTGCATTCATAGTAGTTGCATATCCGACGCTTGGTAGAAAATAATGAATTTTGTGGGTAGATTCACTATAAACCCTCACGAGACAAAACTCGTCCTACTAGGGCTGCCTAGGGGTTTAACGGCTTGTTGCATACGCTCAATGCAATCGTGTCATCTACGAAAGTGGTGGTTAGTTGGGACTTAGATTTTATTTCGCTTATTTGCCCGAGGACGTGCAAAAGCTTAGTGTGGGGATGTTTGATAGAATATATTTTTATATATATTCTATATGATTTTATTCTCATATTTTATTATATTTTGTACTGATTCGGATATTTATTTAATATATTTTCATTTTTTTTTGTAGGAAATAAAGAATTCCAAGTTGAGAAGGATTTGAAGCTAAAATAGCTATTTTGTAGCTAAATTCTATTAAAATTCGGATTTATTGGGTTCTACCCGATTTCTACACTGTTTGGGACATATCTTGAGTTCCGGGTGTCGGAATTGGACGATCTTACAGCCCACGCGAAGCCCTTGAAATTTCCTTTAATTCAGAAGTGGTCCAAGAAGCAAAGTCCAACTGTAAAGGCCCGAAAACTGGACAGAACAGAAAGCTGCGAATTTTGAGACTAAATCCTACTTGGTTTTGGAGTTTTATCTATATATTAGTTTTAAATATTAAAAAGACTGTATATTATTAGGGAGAGGATTAGTTTTTATCATGGTAGAATATTAGATTAGAATTAGGGTTAGGAGAGAAGGAGGAGACCATGACTTTTCTTGATGTGACAACATTAAAGGTTCAAGGTTTTATCATCTAAATCTCTTTTCTTCTTGTCAGTTTAATTATGTCTTTTGATTGTCTTAGTTATTTTACTTGTTTAATTATTATTGAGTAGTGTGTTCTAGGGCTTAAGGAGAACCCATGTTTGCACTATGATATTGGCATGATTTGATTGATTGTGGTAATTCTAATTGATATGTTTTAATATCGATTTGTGTAATCGGCCGATATCATGAATTGATTCTATGCGAATAGGAGTATGATCGAGAGATATACTACTAGAGGCACACATACAATTAGCAGAATTGAATTTGAGTGCGAGAGCATCATTGGATTTCTGAAAGTGTTAATGTTCGAGAGAGATTAACCTTGCTTTAATTACCTGATCAATTGAATTACTAAAAGTGATTATACGTGTAATCATGTTTCGAGAGTGTTGATGCTTGAGAGAGATTAACATACTCTTGTTATTTGACCACTTTAATTGCTTTAGCTTAGAAGCCAATTATTGTGTAAGCATGGTGGACCTGATTGCCCTGGACTTTTAATATATTATTTTCTTGTCTTATTAGTTAGTGTTAATTTAGTTATATTAGTTAGTTAAATATTTTTACTCATCGTTTGCTCTTGAAACAATCGACTTTAACTAAATAAAATTGATAGCATCTGTCTCCTTCAGGATACGACCCGCATTTGTCAGTCTGCACTACAACAGACACCGTGCGCTTGCGGTTAGTTATAAAATAACACATCAGAGCGCGGGAGTTGCGGGAGTTGAGTGAGGTGAGGTTGAGCGAGGAGAGAGAGAGCGAGGGAGGTGAGGTTGAGCGATGAGGTTAACTGTAATTAGCGATGAGATAGTGGAGAATAACTGTACTTAGCTTCGATTTGGGGGGGAAAACATGCCGCCCATTTTTCGGACACGCATTCATTTTTATTTTTAATATATTTATTTTAATATTTTAACATTCTTTTGATATTTAATATTATGTTTTATAAATTTAATAAGTACAAATAAAGCAATATTTAATATATTCTTATATTTTCAGAAATTTATTTTTTATATTACATTATTATACAATATCGTTTAAAAGATATTTAAAAACATGAAAGTGAAAGTATAACTAGCATTATTGTATTACATTGTCTATTTAGACACGACACAACCCGTGCACTATATTTTTCAATTATTTTTTCCCAACACTAGTAAGAGTATTTAATATCATCCGTACGGTTGGATCGTCTTAAAAGATATTCGAAAAAAACAAACAATCAATCCATGACTATCCCCAATACAAGTATTCTGTGCTACACAACTTACACTACAGAGATACGACACAAACCATGCACTATAATTTTTCATTATTTTTTCCCAACACTAGCAAGGGTATTTAATATCATCCGTACGGTTGGATCGTCTTAAAAGATATTCAAAAAAAACAAACAGTCAATCCATGACTATCCCCAATACAAGTATTATGTGCTACACAACTTACACTACAGAGATACGACACAACCTGTGCACTATATTTTTCGATTATTTTTTCCCAACACTCGGAAGGGTATTTAATATCATCTGTACGGTTGGATCGTCTTAAAAGATATTCAAAAAAAAACAAACAGTCAATCCATAACCATCCCCAATACAAGTATTCTGTGCTACACAACTTACACTATAGAGGTACGACACAACCCGTGCACTATATTTTTCAATTATTTTTTCCCAACACTCGGAAGGGTATTCAAAAAGATATTCAAAAATTTAATCATTTTGACTGTTATAGGATTGCCCAAAATCATTTTTAAAATGTGTTCATAAATATTCAAAGGGCACTTTGATCGTTTTGACTATTATAGAATTGCCCCAAATCATTTTTAAAATTTGTTCAAAAATAACACTTGTGGTACATCAGCAGAAGTGGGACCCACATGTGGGGACCACATGCCACGTCAGCAAATGTGGGTCCCTATATAGTAATAATATCTCTGCGCGGCTCATCTCTAAAACACACATCCCGAGCCTCTTTTTTCATTTTCTCAATTTTATCTTCTTTTTTCATTTTTCCTCTTCTCTCTCTTCTTTCATTTTTCATTTTCATCCCCTCTCTTCGCCTCTATTCCCCTCTTCGCAAATCGAAAACGAAATCGAGGCTCCTAAATCAATAATCTAATCCATGGATTGTTGAAAGCCTTCGAATTCGACAATCGTTAAAAAATATTCAATTTCTATGGTTTACAATTGATTGAATTTAAATCCATGAATTGTTTCTAATTTTGTTCGAGATTTATTGCAGGGGAACTCAGTTGATTAAGAATGGTGAGTCTCGAAGCTTCGTTCGAGATAACGAAGCATGGTGGAAGCGAGTCAACTCAGTTGTTTACTCGAAGCATGGAAGCGAGTCAACTCAGTTGTTGACTGAGTTGACCAGGTGAGTCTCATGTGGTCCAAACCATGAGCCCGGGTGCAAATCTATGGTTTACAATCTTTCATTCGAATTCGAATTCGAATTTATTTTCTGTGGTTTACAATTGATTGAATTTAAATCCATGTACATATTGAGCTTCTTTGGTACTAATTTAAATCCATGTACATATTGATCTTCTTTGAGCTTCTGTGTTAATTCTTTCAGTTTATGTTGTGTTTATGGTGCTAAGTGTGTTTATGGTGCTAATTGTGTTTATTGTGATTATAACAAAAACTATGGTGAATTATGGAAAAAACAAGTGAATTATTCAAAAAGTCTCTGGGAAAGATTTACAAAAAACGAGTTTTAAGGAGGGGCATCAGTTTGAATAAAACGAGTTTTAAGGATTTACAAAAAACGAGCATTTTAAGGATTTACGAAGAAAACGAGTTTTATGGATTTTTAGTCTGTTGGCATTTTAAAGCATTTGTCTGTTGGCAAGAACAAATGGGCAAGAACAAGTGGGCAAGTGGGCTTCATTAAGATCAGCAAACTAGCAACTAGCAACTAGCAACTAGCAACTGAGATTAATCACTACTACACGCTACTGAGATTAATCACTACTAGCAACTTTTTAGTCTAATTGAGTAAACACTACATGTTTTTCAAAAGAATCATTAAGACAAAAACTGAGAAAGAAACAAAACTTCAAAATCAGATGAATACAAACAGAGAAACCAAAAGACCATAAACTAAAATCACCTACTTAAACGAAACCATACACCAAAATAACCATACTTAAACGAAACCACCATAAACCTAAATCAGATACTTAAATCACCATAAACTAAACCATACACTAACATGAAAAAACGAAACCACCATAAACTAAAATCATATGCATACAAACATACTTAAAATCCACCATAATCAACAATACTTAATTAACCATAAACTAAACCATAATTAACCATAAACTAAACCATAAACAATACATCAAAATCCACCATACCATCAACATAAACATACTTAAACATACTTAAAATCCACCATAATCAACAATACTTAAAATCCACCATACCATCAACATACTTAAAGTTCTTAATTAACATAAACATAAACATAAACATACTTAATATCAACCTAGTCCACCAGTCCACCAGCAACCCGCCTCAACGCCCATGACGCAGTCGCTGGACCAGTTGCGATTGCTCCACCATCACTGCTTTGAGATAATCCACGAGCAGCTCCACCATCTTGTTCAGGGTAGCAGTCAACTGGGTGAGTTCCACCATCTGCTCACGGAGGGTCGCCAGGTGACCGTTCAGGTTGCACAAAGATTTCTCCACATTCTCTGTATATATGGGCTGTGTTACCGAGTTCGAGGCAGAGTGATTGCTATGGAAAATAAAAAAATGATTACATGCATAGATTAGTGATTACAAAAATGAAAGAAAACGGAAATGAAAAGAAAAAGAAAACGAAAGTGATTACCTTGAAGACGCCATCAAGAACGCTGGAGATTAAAACAAAAGATGAAGAGACGCTGAGAGGGTTTCTATATAGCTTGAGAGGGTTTCTGAGAGATTAAAACAAAAATGTTGGTGGAGAGGGTTATAAAGGCTGTAAAAAACGCTTAAGCTACCCCTGGTGCATTCACCAATAAAAATTTGATTGCACACGGCATTTTTGGAACACACGGCTGCTTCATTTTTGCATTTTTGCAACGTAAAAAATTAAAACACTGCATTTTTATTTTATTTTTTGATAATATTTAAATACATAAATTAAACCCAATTGGTAAGTTTTTTACAATTTTACAATCTCGATTAAAAAAAGTTTAAAATCTCGATTTTATTGTTTAAAAAAATCTCGATTTTATTGTTTAAAAAAAATCTCGATTTTTTAAACAAAAAAAAATCTCGATTTTTTTGTTCAAAAAAGAAATTAATAAAAATAAAAAAAATCTCGATTTTATTGTTTACAAAAGCTCGATTTTTAAACAAAAATAAAAAACAGAAGTCATATAAGTATATGGGCCAGATTTTAAACAATTGAAACATGGGTAACCGATGAAATGGGCCTGATAAGCATAATTTTTTTGGAGCCCAACAAAGAAAAGATTATGTTATATTTTAGTTATGCATTGACAAACACAAAAGCAATGTTGGTGGAGTGGTTTTTGACTTGTTTTGTTAAGTGAGAGGTCATGGGTTCAATTCCCTTGGCCTTCAAAAATTTCAAAATATTTTTGAAGTACTGCCCAACACTGCCACGTCAGCGTCGTGGGGCCCACCGTTGCCACGTCAACGTCGAAGGACCCTCACGGCCACGTCACCAGAGGTTGGACCCACACAGCCACGTCATCAGTGGTGGGGCCCACATGTGGGACCCACACAGCCATGTTAGCAGTAGTGGGGCCCACCTTGGGACCCACCTGCCACGTCAGTAGAAGCGGGCCCACGTGTGGGACCCACCTGCCACATCAGCAGTAGTGGAGCCCACATGCGGGACCCATCATGGCCACGTCAGCAGTAGTGGAGCCCACACGTGGGACCCGCACTACCACGTCAACAATAGTGGGGCACACATGTGGGATCCACCTGCCATGTCAGCAGCAGTGGGCCAACAAGTGTGGGACCCAAACATGGGACCCACTAATTAAATAATTTTTTAAATAAATAATTAAATTAAATAAATTATTGTAACAGTTGGATGTGGCGTTACACGGTTGCAACACTGTCACGTTTATTTTGACACTGAATTTCGGCTATTGTAATACGTGGTGAGGAGTGTTTCATTATGTCTAAATTTGCCTAGCTATTGTAACACAAGCGTTACAAGGGCGTTGCAATAGGCCATCTATGGCGTATTGTATTAACGCTCAGATAATTTACGATATTGTATAGGTAAACTTACAGAAGTTTCATGTTATATTTACTATACGAATTGAGGATGTTATATATCTTTTCCCATTTAAGAATGGGACTGCATAAGAAATGCTTGTTCAGGAAGTAAAAAAAGTTTGGATTTCTAATGCCAACATTAGAACCTTGAGCAATGTCATACAAGCAAATCTTATTCAGGTTTACAAATGCTGGACAAAGGTCTCTAAATACAAACAATACTTCAGAGATCAGATATCCGAAGTAGGACTGACAATAAAATATGGTATACTGCATTAGAGAAGCTTGTCCCCCTTACTCTCAATGCTCATGACACTTTAAGTCATTATCTAGCACAGAAACATAAATCAGAGATTGCATCTCCAGCTTTATATTCTTTTTCTAAATATATTAAACACATGTCCTAGCTTTGTCTTCGGCGAGGTTTAAACTCAGTTTAAACCCTTATCGGAACAAGGAGTAACTAAACCATGATAACATAAAATACAACGAGACTAAACACCTAAGACGGTAATAAAGTAGATTTAAAGAAACTACTAAAACATAGCAATTAGTGCATCCAACCCGTACATCATACAATAATTTTATTTATAAAATAAGCTAAAGACTTTCCCCTTATTTGCTTACACAATATGCGTTAATTAGGCTTATTCTATGACATTTTCCCGCCTCTTTTTGCCCTCCGAGTACCAGTTGTGGAGCTTCAATTAATCCCTACGGAGTAGCACATCCGTGCCCGGAATCTTTCGTGGCCTTCCCCAACCTCGTTTTGCACTCTAATTAATTGTCATTTGTAGTGCAAAACCTGATCCTTGGGGAGTGGAAACATTCGTGTCCTAATTCTTTTGTGGTCTTCCTCTAACTTGTTTTGCACTTATAAGTGCAATTGTGGTGCATCAATTGATCATTAGGTAACTCATCATGGAAAATAAACAAAGTATTCACATACATAACTTCATCCCACATGCTCCAATTGTTTTATACTTTTAGGTGTCGTCTGTGGTGCATCTTCCTCCCATGTGCTCCAAGGACTTCTTGTGCGGCCTTCTCTTGTCTCATTTTAGGGTGGTGCTTCATCAACAACCGGGTCTTAGGTGTCTAGTCTCATTTCATTTTATTCTATTAGTATGGTTTAGTCCTTCCTTGTTCTAGTAAGGGTTTGAATTGAGTATATTTTATCCTTTTAAATAATTAAATATGTTCTTTGAAAAATAACCTCGGATTGTTCATATTATATTTTAAGATTCTATTAATTTAAAAGTGGGAACTTCATTAAGGTTTGGAACATGTTTAAAATCTAAACATTTAATTATTTGAGTTATATGATATAATGAGTTAAGTAAGTGTTAACTCATGTTGTGATGTTTAGACATTGAAGAATGTAAATGATGCATGCACTAGAACAATAAGGATGTGATTATTGATTTAAAATGCAAAACACTATTCCTTGACAAAAGTTCTTTTCTTGAGGGATTTCTTGTAAAAAGATAAAGCTACTTTTTACGGCAAAGGTGGAAGCAATTGTGAATGAGCTATGAGGAAAATTCTCATGCAAAAATAAAAATTAAAATGAGAAAACAACATATTTGTGTTAATTTATATGATAAGTATGTTTTTGCTTGATGTGATACTGTAATGTACTTTTTTCTTATAAGAATAACACATTCAAACATTGATATTTGGATTCATTCTTTTTCTATTCTAACTCCCTAATTCTTCCATGAACCTCTTTACATTTTGTAAGCCAACAAGAAATTAAATAAAGACACTATTCTATATTTGTTTGGGGATGGGTAAAGGGTGATCCACATCCTTCTTAGAGCAGTTTCTTCATTACTTTTCTGCATTTATAGTTTAAGAATAGTAGTAGATGGAATATGATAGGAGGCTGGAGGTTACAATGACTTATTAGAAATTTTATTACATAATTGACATAAATTAATTCTCCTCCGTTTCAATTTACATGTCCACTTTGAAGAAATTTTTTTGTTTCAAATTAGTTGTCCACTTCAACTTTCAATGCAAAATCATATTTCCAAAGTCAATTCTACTCCACATATCTCTTGTTTATATTACCTAGATCAATCTCATTCCACATATTATAGTCATTTAATGCATCTAATTTGTAAATATGGGCGTTAACATACATGAATAAAGGATATTTTATAGCAACTACATGAATGAGACTATAGCAAAATATAAATTCAAGATTTAAATAAGACTTAAGATGGAAACATGATTACAATGCATGAGCCTCACTATAATTGAAATTTGACGAGGAAATTAAAAAAAATTGAGAATAACATAATAGATAAAAACAAATAAAATAAAAATAATCAAAAAAATAGTCACTGAAATATGATACATGCTAACACAATTCCAATAACATAGTACATCAAAAATAAAGTAAATATTAGAATAGGCATAGTAAGTGTATATACCATGTGGTTAGCCACATTATTCATGCCAGAATGTTTAATTCCACACAATTTCCATCATTTACAATGCAAATTATGTTGACTTTAAATGAAAAATTACTAGTATTTTTGTATAACCAATGCATGACAATGATAAAAACATGTCACATTTAATATTTCTTAATATGTGTGAGTTGTGTAATGGTTTTCACGTGCCTGGGGAACTTGTTTGGTATTTTGGTGTTGATTATTTGATGCGAGGTACTTTCTTATATAATATTTTTACACAATTATTATTATAATCATGTATTCAGACAGCTGATATTGAAGGTCTTGGGCAAGTTGATATTATGTTGACTTGAAGACGGGGCAAACCTCCTGATCAGTAGTACTGCTATCACAGACAAGAATTGGTAAGGATTTGCTATAAATTGCACTAAAATCTTGACTTCCCTTGTGTTCCTTCTCGTGCTTGTTCTTTATTTAATTTTTGAATATGTACATAGTATTACAATCTTGCATGTCACTCTCCTCTTACTTGTAATTTTTGTTTATAATAATATTTATATTATTTATGAGTATTTAATTATATTTCAGATTTTCACAACTATTTACTTACACGCTAATGTTTATTCCCTTGAATTTGTTAATTCTTTCTATAATTTTAGTGATTTTAAATTAGTTACCAAATAATTAGTTTATTATATAAAAAAAAACTGGAGACATTTTTTTGCCAAAGACACTTATTAACTAGCCGTTTATTATTTGTTACTGTCATTATAAGATAATAAAAAGTTCTTTCCTAATGCCAACATGCTTTTCGTTCATGTAAAGCCCGATATTCGTGCATCAGATACATATAAGTGTAGCCTTGTCTTCTTTCTTCTTTTCTTCGTTTTTCTGAAATCGTCACTGCGTCAATAACATTACTCACTAATGATTACTTACTATTCCAAATCACTGATTACAAATGCACCATAACACTCAACATATCACCTAAATATTTTTATCATCACGTCTTCCAATTTTATCTAAAAAATTTTGGAAGTAAAAATTAAACACAAACGTCACTTTCTCAAATTCGTTAACACCATGCCTCTCCTGAAAACTTGAGCAAAAGGACATGAAATTAATAAATGAAGAAATTGTCTCGTTATCTTTCTTACAAATTGGACACAATTCCTCAAATGGTACTCTTTTTTAAAACAACTTCACCATTACAAGAATACACTATGTAGTTTGCCTCCAAATAAAGTTCTTAGTTTTTGATGGTATTTTTAAACTCCATATTTTCTTTAAAAATTTAGGATATGCTAAATATAATCAATTATTTTTTTCTCAAATACCTAAAAAATCTACATCTTTCTCGGTTATTTTTTTCAACTTTTTTCCTTTATAGTTTTACTCTACACTAACCCTTATATAATATGTCAAAAGTAAAGAAGGTGGAGAAAATAAAGAAATTAAGATTTATTTTGTATAATTCTAGGTGAATAAAAAGGTGAGAGTTATTGGGAAATTAATACGCATCTTCTATATGTGTAACTAATCCCAAAAAACATGATATGGGGTCACTTACCATCGACTTACCTAGTGTTGGATCGATCTAATCGGAAGGTCCGCGTTTGAGGTTTACTTCTAAAGGTTCCCATAAAAAAATTTTAAAAAATCAAATTTCGTTAAACATGCAAGTAAGCATATGTGGTCGTCTCTGCTGATGAACATGATGCTGGAAAAATAGTATCATAACTATTCGTGCAAATGTGTAACATGTGTTCGACCTCACGTATATAGACCATGCGTATTCAGCTTTTTTTCTATTCCTAAACATTTTGATACTTGTATGTTGTAAAATGATGTACGAGAGACCTTTACCTTATTACTAACCGGAGTTCATGTAAAATGAATTTAATTAATATTTTTATGGGGATTTTTGCATTCTTTATATATTATATGAAAATACTATAATCTTGGAATAAGTTTAATTATTATTTAAATACATACAGAGTAAAGTGAATTATATGTACTTGCACTTTAAGCACAACACCATTTACAATATCAACTTTTAATAAGTGTCACATGCAAAACTCAAGTTTCGAAATTTTTACAAAGTGTGTCTCTCCGTTAATTTAGGCCAACAACCTTAATTTTATTAAGGACTTTTCCTACAATTCTCCGTTTTAATAGTTATATTGAACCAAATCAACTTAAATCACGGTCACTTCTTTACATCATTTCATCAAACAGATGATGTGCTATTTAATCATTGTTCAAATCAAATTAAAAGCTAATTAAGGTTAGTAATCCTCTGGAATTTGCATAAATATATACTCATTGAATATCTATGCAGAAACAAGTGAAGATCAGAACATGCCTAATCAAAATGGGATTTTATACAATACAATATCCTTTAGAACTTTTTTTATGAGGGAGTTGCATTCAGTTGAATCACCATTTTTCATGCACGGGAAATTAGATGAGTTTGGTAAATCTTATTATGTTGAGCCTCATGGTCTGTCTTTTCATGTTGGAAATGGTGGATCGGGTCTTGCTACAGTAAATGAAATTGAGTCAAACTAGTTAAATGTCAAGAACAGAATGTTGACCCCAAATTCAGATAAAACTCGCTGGCGGAAATCTATTAGGGTATACATATTCTCAAATTAATTTAAAATCCTTAAAAATGCAAAGAGCTAAGCATGGTTTGCACGGGGTACGTCAAAGTCAACAACCCAAAGAGCAGAATTTACTTCTTGATGGTGATCCGCTAAACCCGAGTAAATCAAGATATATTCTTGACGGGGAATGAAAATCAGTGAAGTTTTATCCAGCACCTCATATGATATTTTAAAAAAATTGGCTGCTCTTAATGTTGGTCACATAGACGAAAGGTCTCCGTCAGCTCAAGAAGGTGGATTCGGTGGTTGAGAAGCTGCAAAATTAAGGTTCAGACAAGTAATGCCATCAAAATTGGGGTGTAGCTTTCATTACTGAGGTCAAGTTACGAGATAACCCGTAACTTTATTAACGACGTTAGAGTGATATAACGGAACAACACAATCTATGATGGGTTCTGAACTACAATCACTAAAAAAAAACAGGACAAAACCGACCGCCTAAAAAAAGTGTCAACTTAAAACCGACCGGCAATATTCGGTCGGTTATACGACAACACGACGTCGTTTTGCCTTGCTGGCAAGACCCGACATATTGAAAGGCATATGGTTAGCCTATTTGTAATTAAAGAGGTACCAACTCAACTCTGATAAGAAAGCAAGGTAAATGGCAAGTACTATTGAAGGAATCCGTACGAAGAACGTCAAGTGATTTATTGAAATTATATGTCTGAAGAATTTCAGGATGCTACTGCACACCACTGGAAGAAGTTCATTAATATGTTCAAGCCTCAGTGTACAAATAATCTTTTGTAGCACGTCCAGAAGTCCAGAAGGTATAAAGTTTTAATACTTTATTTATTCAGAAGATTCCATACTATTGTTACTTATGAAGAAGATCTACGAAGACATAGACTCGACGAACAAGCCTCGTTTCAAATGTTTATTTGATAAAGAATATTTAATTCAGCTAGATACAGATGAACCAGACAGTACATTTGCGTGTCAGCTACTCAGATTAAGTGTTCTACATCAACTACAAGTGGCCATTCGTTCAAGACAAAGATCTACAACGTTCAACAATGCCAGAAGTCTCTACTGTTGAAGAAATATAATTTTATAAGTATTCATTTAATTATTTCACTTATCTAAATAATTAAATTAGTTGTATAATTTATTTATTAAATTGATTCACCTTCGAATTAATTTAATTTATGAATTTATATAATTAATATAATTAAGTGAGTAATTATTGAGTATTTATTCAATTAAAACTAATGTTTTATTGATTAAATGACTCGGCATGACATTCCTAAAGAATGTCATACCGTGTCAATGATTCAGACATTTCTGGCATGACTTTCTAAGTCATACCGAGTCCTGGTATATGGTTTTTAAGTGTGTTATGACATTACTAGACAATGTCATACCGTTTGGCCATAGTAGACATTCACTGGTATGACATAAAAATGTCATACCGTGTCATCTATTCAGACATTGTGCTTGTGCGTGTATGACTTGTATATATATGACTTAAAATGTCATATAAGGCTCAACCGAATGGCTTTCTTTGGTTAAGTCATACCAAATGAAGAGTAGTGACCAAGGAATAAAGTCATACCGCCCCTGGCAGTATGACATTTCATTTAAATGTCATTCCTTCTTTGTTTTATGGCATGGCTTTGTGTAACAATGCCATATCTTCCATTGTAATGTCATTCCTAAGCTAGAAAGTCATTCCTTTCAATGTCATACCTAGATCCAAGTGATTTGCCTATAAATATGGCTTCACTTCTTCATTTGTAAGTGTTCATTGCATTGTAAACTTTCAAGTTGTTTGTAACTTGCTATTCGTTATATCCACAGTAGTCTGTGCTTTGATCACTCGGTTGTTTTAATCACTAAACTAGAATACATCCTGTCAAATTTATTCTACGAACTTTAGTGGACATTAAAACGAACCATATTAATTATATAACGACTTAAAACATTGTTATATTAATTAATTAAAATCCGATTAACAAGTTTAATTCAAATCAGATTATTCTGCCGCGATTTTTTAGTGACGATTGTATTCAACCCCCCCCCCCTTCTACAATCGTTTCAGGACCTAACAATTGGCATCAGAGCGGTTGATACCATTTTCCGTATCAGATCCTATACACACTCTGTAACGTCCAAATATTTTTTATTCGAATTAATTTTATTCCAAAAATTAATTTTGATTTAAAATATTTTTCTTTCAAAAATCCATTTCTCATCCAAACACTATTCATTTTAAATCCTTAAAAAATGAGTACACAAAAGATCAGTAGCATTAAAATCCCACCGTTCAGCAAGGAACACTTTGGCCTATGGAAGAGGCATATGTTATTGTTCCTCCGCACCGCCAACAGAAAATATATCGGGATATTAAACAAGGGTGTTTCTACTCCGATGAATGTCATATTAGCACACGAAGAAGATGGTGTGTTAATACCTCATCAGACTACTCCGAAAGAACTTTATGAGTACACAGATGAAGAGAGTGAACAGATGAACTTAGATGACACTCTTCAACTGATTTTGGTTGAATCTCTAGATGCAGTGATGTACAATGCTGTTGTAAATTGTACGAACGCCAAGCAAATCTGGGATACGTTAGAGATTATCAATGAAGGCTCAGAAGAAGTTAGGGAAAACAAGAAGGAAATACTGATGGCTCAGTATGAACAGTTTGGTTCCAATCCCGGTGAAGGGATTTCAGAAGTGTTTATCAGACTTAATCATTTGATAAATAATTTGAATCTGAATGGGAAATACTATGACACTAAAGAGGTCAACATGAAGTTTCTCTTAACACTTCCTGAACATCTGGAACACAGAATCACTGCCATCAGGGAAAACAGAGATCTGAATGAGATTTCTCTGGAAAGACTCTACGGAGTTTTGAAAACTTATGAACTGGAACAAGTTCAGAGTAAACAGAGATATGGCTGGGGTAAAACACAGAACCATTCGAGAGCTCTAGTTGATGAGTCACCTGCACCGGAAGAAAATAAGGATGTTGTTGTTCCTTCTAAGACTACTCAGGAATTTGTTGTACCTGAGATGGGTCAAACTGCTTCTTCCAGTGGTGACGAAGAGTTCTATACAATGGAAGAGCTTGAACAGTTAGAAGATCAATCTCTATCACTGTTTGCCAAGAAGTTTGGAAACATGAGATTCAGGAAGAATCCCTCATACAAGTACAAACCTACTGTTAACAGGTTTCAAAATGGAGGTTACTCATCTTCTACAAGCAAAGGAGGATACAAGACTGGGATGGTGGATAGAAGCAAGTTCAAATGCTTCAACTCTGGTGAACCTGGACACTTTGCAACTGAATGCAAACAACCTAAGGTTCAAGGAAAAAGAAAGATTCGTACGATGAGCTGAAGCAGAAGTATGATGCACTAGTGAGAAAGCATCAGGGTACTTCTGGAAGTCAAAGTTTCAAAAGCAAGTCTTATCTGGAAGAAGGGAAAAGTTGGGATGATACAAACAGTGATGAAGAAGAGCAGATAGGGAATGTTGCTCTCATGGCTAATGTTGGATCATCTTCACCTCCTCCTGCTAGAAGCTTTCAGGTAGATCCTACATGCCCTAAACTTTTATGCAATTAGGACTTGAAAGAGATGATGCTATTAAGAAGATGAAAGCTGCCAATCTTAAAATTGATACATTAGTCTTAGAAATTCATGCTTATAAGATGAATGAGATGAAAGTATTAAAACCTAAAATAGAACAATTGACTATGGATTTAGGATTACAATGTGCTAAAGTCAAAGTTCTAGAGAAAGGTGAGATTGCTTTAAGACTTCAGCTAGACGAAGAGAAAGTTAAGTGTAAAGCCTTTAAAGATGCCTCCATGATAGTCAAAGAACTTAATGATAAACAAGAGATCAAGAGAACAGTTGTAATAGGTTTTGACTATAACAAATCTGTAGGTAAGGCTAGTAACATTACTCCCTTTAAGAAGAGTGCTGAGGAAAGAGGGATTCCTTTTGTTTTAAAAGATTCCCCTAAACCTTTGTTTAAATCCTCAGAAGCTGAACCTCTGTTAGAGACTCCTGTTGTCATTAGATATGAACTCAAACAGGAAGACCTTAAAATGAAAGAGAGTAATGAGAAGAGAGATGAGATCCTGACATCACTGAAACCAATCAAAGTGAAAGGCAATGTTAGGTTGCCTAAAGCTGGTTTAGGTGTCAACTCTGAGAGAACTAAATTCAACAAGCCTAATAATTTTGTTAATAGTAAGAACAAGAACAATAGATGTCATTCTACTGAGAACTTTAAATCTGATAACAAGATTAGAGTAGAATCTATTGATGTTCCTACTACTATGACTGATACTCCTGTTGTTCCTACTTTTGATGCATGTCATAAATCTTGTAGTGTTGATAATTGTATGACGACTTGTGCTTTCAATTTGATGTCTGCTTATTTTAAAAATTTGCATGCTAAAAATGAAAACAAATCACCTAGACAACACACAATCAACAAGCATGCTAGATCAAAGACTGCTAGTCCTCCTCGTGTTAGGAAGGAGACTTATGTTCCAAAGCCTAAAACCAAGGTTTATAAGGTTGTTGTTAAGGAAGTAAGTTCAGTCAAATCTGAACCAAGTATCAGTCCAAGAGGCTCTGTTGTATTACCTGATAGAAATCAATTCTTTAAGTTTGCTGGACCCAATCAAGTGTGGGTCCCAAAGATGGTTTAATCAAGTTGTCTTTTCAAGGTGCCAGTGGAATTGTACGAGTTACTTGGGTGCTTGACAGTGGAGCGTCAATGCACATGACTGGCAATAGATCCCTGCTAGAAGACATAAGAGAAGGAGCTTGCCCAACAGTAAGTTTTGCTGATAATAGCAAAGGTCGTACTGTGGGATATGGCAAGTACAAAATTGGAAGAATCATCATAGAGGATGTTGCTTTAGTTGAAGGACTTCAACATAATCTCCTGAGTGTCAGTCAATTTTGTGACAAGGGATATTATGTTCATTTTGAAAAGGAGATATGTATCATCAAACATATCAAGGATAAGCGTCCTTCACTATGTGGCCTAAGGAAAGGCAACATATACGTAGCTGATTTGTCTTCAGGACCAGGAAACGAAGTTCACTGTTTCTACGCTAAAGCGTCTGCTGAAGATAGTTGGTTATGGCATAAGAAGCTCTCACACCTCAACTTCAAAACCATGAACTCTCTAGTCAAGAGAGATCTAGTGAGAGGTTTGCCTTCCCTGGAATTCTCAACTGATGATCTCTGTGAAGCTTGTCAGAAAGGAAAAGCGAAGAGAGCATCTCACAAAGGCAAGACCATCAATACCATTACAAATCCACTTCACTTACTGCATATGGATTTGTTTGGCCCCGTGAATGTTGCATCTATTGATGTTGGAAGATATGCCTTAGTCATTGTGGATGACTTCTCGAAATTTACTTGGGTTTACTTTCTAGCTTCTAAGGATGAAACCCCGATGACAGTGATTGATCATATTAAGTTAGTTGAATTGGATAAAGGTGTGCCAGTCAAAGCTGTAAGGTCAGACAATGGCACAGAATTCAAGAATCAAACTCTAATCAACTGATTGAAGCTGCAAGGACTATGATTGCTGAATCAAAGCTTCCACTGTACTTTTGGGCTGAAGCTGTGTCTACTGCCTGCTATACCCAGAATAGAACTTTGATCAACAAGGATCATATGAAAACTCCATTTCATCTGTATAACAATAAGAAACCTTATGTCAAACATCTTCATGTCTTTGGAGCCAAGTGTTATGTTCTCAAGGATGGTGAAGAGAACTTGAACAAGTTTGAGCCAAAGGCATCTGAAGCAATTTTTGTTGGTTATACAAATAATGCTTATAGAGTTTTTGTAATTGATACTCTGTCAGTGAAAGTTAGTGTCAATGTAACATTTGATGACACTAAACTACCAAGTTTACAATCTGCTGATCCATCTGAATCTCTGAAGTTTGACAACTATCCAGATTCTGATTCAGATGATGATGTGCCACCTGAGGTTGCAACAGGTGATGACAACAATGATAATGATCCAGGCAATGGTGGAGGAAATGGCAATAATGCTGGAGATTCCACTGATGCTAGTGGTGGATCATCAAGTCATCCTGGCAACAACTCAGGGGGAGCTGGTGGATCAACTAGTCATACACATCACCTTACTGACAATACAGCTGAATCATCAAGGACACAACTTCCAAGGGAAAGGATTTGGAGCAGAGATCATCCCTTTGATCTTATTATTGGTGATCCTGATGCTGGTGTAAGGACTAGAAGTGCTACGTCTAACGAATGTTTATTTTCTAGATTTCTATCTCAACTAGAACCAAAGAAAATAGATGAAGCACTTGCTGATCCTGATTGGGTTCTTGCCATGCAAGAACAACTCAATCAATTTGAGCGACAAGAAGTCTGGGCCCTGGTTCCAAGACCAAAAGGAAAATCTACAATTGGAGCTAGATGGGTCTTCCGTAACAAGTTAGATGGTGATGGCATTGTTGTGAGAAACAAAGCCAGACTGGTTGCAAAAGGTTATTCTCAGGAAGAAGGAATTGATTATGATGAAACCTATGCTCCAGTTGCTCGTCTTGAAGCCATCGGAATATTTCTTGCATTTGCTGCACACTCCAACTTCAAAATTTATCAGATGGATGTGAAAAATGCATTTTTGAATGGAAAGCTGGAAGAAGAAGTATATCTGGAACAGCCCCCTGGCTTTGAAAATCCAGAGTTTGCTGATTTTGGTGTACTTCCTATTCAAAGCTGTCTATGGACTCAAGCAGTCACCAAGGACATCGTATGACACCCTCTCTGAATTTTTTAATTGAAAATAAATTTACCAGAGGTGTCATAGACAAAACTCTCTTTTACAAATTGAATGATAATGATATGATATTTGTTCAAATATATGTTGATGATATTATATTTGGTTCTACTAACGATAACTTGTGCAAGAGATTTGCTAAGTTAATGCAGAGTAATTATGAAATGAGTATGATGGGTGAGCTATCCTACTTTCTTGGTCTTCAAGTAAGCCAAAAGGAAGATCGAATCTTTATTTGCCAGTCTAAGTATGTCAGAGATCTTCTAAGAAAGTACAATCTAGAAGACTGTTCACCGGCAAAGACACCCATGGCCACTGCCACTAAGCTTGACCAGGATAAATCTGGTAAGAAAGTTGATATCTCAAGCTATTGAGGTATGATTGGCTCATTACTCTATCTCACTGCTAGTAGACCAGATATAATGTTTGCAACATGTTTGTGTGCTAGGTTTCAGGCTGATCCTAAAGATACACATCTTATAGCCGTCAAAAGAATCTTTAGATATCTTAAGGGTACACCTGGTTTAGGTATTTGGTACCCTAAGAATACTGGTTTTGACTTAACCGGCTATACAGATTCTCATTATGCAGGTTGCATGATTGATAGAAAGAGTACGTCTGGAAGTTGTCAATTTCTAGGACATCGGATGGTTTCCTGGTACAGCAAGAAGCAACACTCAGTGTCCACTTCTACTGCTGAAGCTGAGTACATAGCTGTTGGCAGTTGCTGTGCTCAGATTCTCTGGATCAGAAATCAATTAAATGATTATGGTATTTCTGTCGACAAAATTCCAATATTTTGTGACAACACCAGTGCCATAGCCATTTCAAACAATCCAGTGCAACACTCCAGGACCAAGCACATAGATATCAGGTATCATTTCATTCGAGAACATGTCATGAATGGTACTGTGGTGTTACATTTCGTACCCACAGCTGATCAAATTGCTGACATCTTCACTAAACCACTCGATGAATCCACTTTCTCTAAGTTGGTTTGTGAACTAGGGATGTTAAATATGCCATGATTCTCTTTGTATATATTTTATATGTATTTTATATATTATTATATATTTTTGTGAATTTTCTGTGTAATTATATCTATTTTATTAGATTTTATATAATTGTTTGTAAATTATCTGATAATTTTCAATGTAATTATGCATGTTCATATGTGTCTCTATAGTTTTCTAAGTGCTGCATACTCCCCTGTAATATTCTCTGTGCATTTAGATAATTATAGGTATTTATTTTGTATTTTTCAAAATTAATTAAGTATAAATATTTGATTTTAAGTTAATTCATTTCAATGAATTAAAGTTAAATTCATAAGTATTTATATTTAATTAAAGTTGAATTTTACAAAATATATGTGTAATATATTATATATTATGTGTATTAGATTTTTGATTAAATGTGCAAAAGGTTTTATGACTTTTAAATAATCAAAAATCATAATATTCTATTTTATTTTATTAAAATATATGTTTTGGCACGCGGTATGACTTTTTCAGAAAAAGTCATACCGCCTGTAGCTTCTTCTGTACAGTTCCTATGCGGCATGACTTTATTTGTAAAAGTCATATCGATTTATTCTATACTCCATTTAGTTTCTCGGTATGACATTTTCTAAGAATGTCATACCGCTTGCTCAAGTATGACATATACAAGAGCTCGGTATGACATTCTCTTATAATGTCATACCGACCCCTTGAATTTCATATGACTTATTTGACATATGCCATGCCATACCACTTCATCTTGTTCACTTCATACACACGCGTATACACAGACATTGCTGTTGCTCGATTTTTTTTTTCAAGTTTTCTTTGAAAAACTTGCTGGTTACTAAATCAAGTGTTAACACTTGCTGGTTACTGCTTAAACTCTTGATTTGAGTCGAATTACTGCCGATTTTTTGATTGAATTCGAACCGAGTTCGACTGAGTCGCTGAGTTGGACCGATTCCCGCCGAGTTTGAACGAGTTTGCGGCGATTCTGTGACCGTGTTCTAACTGTTTTGAGCGATTTGTGGTGGTTTGTGCATATTGATTTCGAAACCCTTGTTATTGGATTTCGAATTTTAGGGTTTTTGGAGCTTAATTGGGGATTTTTGGACAAGTTGGAGACTAAGACATTGTTTGGGACCTTTTTAAGCCATTTTAAGAATTAATTAACTTCTAATTCGATTTTACACATTTAAATCGAATTATTAATTAATTGATTAATTGATATTTAATTATTAATTGAAATTTGTGAGAAATTTGAAAAGTATTATTTAATTTGAAAAATTCTCACTCAATTCAATTTTTAATTTTAAAAATGGCCGGTCGTTTCGTAATTGAGGAGACTAATCTGAATGGATTCTTCGACCCGGAAGCAAGTCTGGCTCGTTTTAGACCGTGGGTCCGTTTTCTGAATAGCCAGTCGCTCGTCAGCACTGCTATTATAGCTCATGCAGACCTCCAGATACAACCAATTCAGGACTTCTACTCGACAACCCTGAATACTATTTTGTTGGATAATCATCAGGTTTCTAGAGATATACACGGAGGACGTACCATTCATATCAATACTGATGATGTGAATAGGATACTGGGGTTTCCGAGGGAGAATTTTGCTGAACTCCCTACTGAAGCTGAACTCACCCAATCTTATATCAGGGAGAGATCAATTTGCCTAGGATGTTGAAAGGCAATCTGAAGCCTGAGTGGGACCTCTTCTTCGACACTTTGGCTAAAGTGTTTGCTCCGACCACTCGCAAGAACTTTAATGTCATAACTTCTTTGCTTCAGAAGATTGGGTTCAGCATTGTTTATAATCGTCGAATCAACTTTGGAAAGCTTATTCTTCAAGCCATTCTTTCCAAGTTGGGACCTCTAAGGAACAGATCTGTTGAACAGAACGCAAAGGTTGCCTGCTTCTATCCTCGCTTTATCATGTTGTTTCTTAATGATAAGATGACTGACGCTGAGAAGGAACACTACTCTAACTCTCCGGTGGCACCAGTTCCTCGTGCCTGCACCAAGTTAATGACTCAGTTGGATAACAAGAACAAATTTGCCAATGTTCCTCTCATCATCACTCCTCACCTTGTACAGATGTTCAACACTCCTCTGCCGCCATACCAGCTTCAATTGGCTCCCCCCGCTCAACAACAGCGACATCAGCAACAACAACAACCACAAGAACCTCAACCCCTCCAAATCCAACAACCACATCAACAACCTCAACAACAATCACCTCAACAATCTCAAGAAGCTCAGTCTTCACACCATTCATCCAACCAATCATCATATCACTCCCCTACTCATCAACAACAACAATCTATCCCTTCATTTGAAGATCAAACAATGGAATATGATTTCTTCGAGAATCAACCATCTTCATCTGAACCTCTCCCACACCAAACACAATCTCAAATCTTACCACAAACACAATCTACCACCCAGCCACTTCACTCTGACTCTCCTATCAACCAGGAGCTGCAGACCTTCCGCCAGGAACTATAGGTAGCTCAGGTACTTTCTAACTTATCATCTAATTTTAATGCTGATACGTCAGATTATGGTTGTGATTTTGTTTGTGACCTTGATTTTGTTTTCCAGCCTACCAGCAATGAACCTGACAACACACAGGTTCATAACCTAGCTGATGATTCAATTCAACAAACTCACGTTTCTCCAAACACATCAACCAATACTTCAATGCAACCTGTTCGTAAAGTTGCCCGGAAAAGGAGTTCGAGTAGTTTACTTGGTCAACCCGCAGCTCTGTCTCCCTCTAAGAAGCAAAGGGTGGAAGCCGTGGAGACAACTGCAGCCTCATCTTTACCTTCCCAACAAGGTTTAGATTTTGAAATGGCAGATACACAGTCTCTGGACCCATTCTCTCTACAGAATGTGGCCATTGAAATTGACCGTCCGGCCGCGGTAACTTGTACTGAGTCAAGCACTGCGCTAGCACTCACGCTAGTGCCAGCCCAAACAAATACACAGGTTCCTATGATTACTGAGTGCACAGATTTTCAAAATAAATGTTTAATGTACGTATGAAAACTTTTCTGATCACCCTTTCTTTTCTGATCAGGTGGAACTTGGCAACGTGCAAGTTAATTTGCCCTCACAGGCGTCCGGAGGACGATTTGTTCCTCCACTACCTTTGCTCCCATCTCAAGGGACATTGGTAGTTTATACAGGTACAGCAGGAAGTGTGAATTCTATGAGTGATGTAAGGCAAACACCGAGCGATACACATGCACGAGAGGCTAGTGAAACAGCTCTGAGTGTACGTGAGGTGAGTGCACACACTAACACTGCTCAATTTGAGGAACAAATGGCAAAGCTAAGAGCTGAGCTTGATCGTATGATTGCTGAAAATGAAAGGCTGAAGGGTGCACAGTTGGTGACCTTAGAAAAGAAAGCTGAGGAAAGGCCATCCAGTTCTTACAGGGATGAGCTCAAAGAAGAGATCCATGAGTTAGCTGTTGAGATGCGATCCAATCATGAACTTTACATGTCTAAGTTTGATTCCATCGACAGCAAACTTGATCAGCTTCTCAGGAATTCAAACAAATCTGATGATCAACCCTCTGGAGAGGATCCCTCAACTAAGGGGGAGAATAGAGAAGACAAAGGTGACAGGGATGATAGAGGCAATAGCTCAAATCAAAGCAACAAGGAAAATACCACTTCTAGATCTGCTCCTGACAAAGAAACTGATAAGTCTAAAGGCAAAGAACCGTTACATCAGTCCGACAATGTATTCAATTCTGATAGTTATGATGACTATCCACAGGATATGGATGATGATGACGTCTTCGATGCTACCTATCGTGAAGCAGAAGAAGAAGGTAAATTTGATGAGAGTTACTTGTTTCAGGATGAAGAACCTGTTAACCTAGAGCATGTGGAAAATGTCCGGAAGATCAAAGCTGAGAATGAAGCAAGGAAGCGTAAGCTTCGTGACTATCAGAAACTTCTCGTGGACAAGTTGATCACATAAGAACAAATCAAGATCGAGAAATAGAAAATCTATGATGCTGCAATCAAACAGAAGAATCTTGATATAAGGAGAAAAGAAGGAAAAAGCTGGGACATAGCAAGAAGAATCTTTAATGGACCTCAAAGGGAGCCTTTCAACGACAAAAAGTTCTTATCTCTGATCTATGATCTTAGAGAGGTAAACCCTGACGAGGATGTCTTTATGCATGCTCTTGCTTTAGAATTGTCTTATGTAACTGTGGCAGCTAATGGATTGCTAGAGGAATTGGAGCTAATTGCCTATACACAGAGGAATGATTCTTTCAGACTATCTGTCAAATCTCTGAAATCATTCTCTGTATCTGAGCTCTGGGTGCTTCGAAACAAGGTTAGGCGAAGCTCCAATCTGAACGAACTACTTCGTGACAAACTGCTGGAACAAGCTGTATTCAACAGTCCACAGGTTGTCAAGAATCCGTACTGTGTAAAGTTCGTTCACAAGGAGATCTTCAGCACTGTCTATCTCAATGATCAAGCCTTGTCAAAGTATCCCGCTAAGCAACTTGCTCTTACCTCCACTCTGTTAAGAACCAAGGGCTTCGCTTCTAAAGCTAAGTCTGATGCTGATGATGTGATTCTTGCTTACTGCACTCGAAAGAATGTTGGTCATTACTTTCGAAGGATGAAACATGTTACAAAATCTCAGCCATCAGACTTCTGCGAAGACCCGGTGGATTTGGAAGTGCTACATCAACTGGCTCTGGCAAAGGAACGAAAGAAGCGTGGTGAATCCACTACATCTGAAGTGCCAACCAGGGAAGAACCGTCAACTCCTATCCTTCACACTTCTGATATCGAAGAAGGAGAAGTTGATCTTTAGATTCATTAGGGATTTGTAATATATGTTCAATAAAGAACATCCTTTTGTAATCTAATGTAATCTTTTGAATTCTGGTGAATGTTTAATGAAATACCAGAAACGTTTTGCTATTTACAATTCATGTTTAATCCTTTGTCTTATCAGTTAGTTGTTGAGTTATCCTCTCGATAATTTGCATGTTATGTTAACAAACAAATAGGGGGAGATTGAAAGGCATATGGTTAGTCTATTTGTAATTAAATAGGTACCAACTCAACTCTGATAAGAAAGCAAGGTAAATAGCAAGTACTATTGAAGGAATCCGTACGAAGAACGTCAAGTGATTTATTGAAATTATATGTCTGAAGAATTTCAGGATGCTGCTGCACACCACTGGAAGAAGTTCATTAATATGTTCAAGCCTCAGTGTACAAATAATCTTTTGTAGCACGTCCAGAAGTCCAGAAGGTATAAAGTTTTAATACTTTATTTATTCAGAAGATTCCATACTATTGTTACTTATGAAGAAGATCTACGAAGACATAGACTCGACGAACAAGCCTCGTTTTAAATGTTTATTTGATAAAGAATATTTAATTCAGCTTGATACAGATGAACCAGACAGTACATTTGTGTGTCAGCTACTCAGATAAAGTGTTCTGAATCAACTACAAGTGGCCATTCGTTCAAGACAAAGATCTACAACGTTCAACAATGCCAGAAGTCTCTACTGTTGAAGAAATATAATTTTATAAGTATTCATTTAATTATTTCACTTATCTAAATAATTAAATTAGTTGTATAATTTATTTATTAAATTGATTCACCTTCGAATTAATTTAATTTATGAATTTATATAATTAATATAATTAAGTGAGTAATTATTGAGTATTTTATCTACTCGTCACAGAGAGGGTTATGACGTCGTTTTATTTTTAAAACACATAATCGACCGGTGCCGGTCAATTTTTAAATTATATATTACATGTGGTGTTTTTTAAAGTTGAATAGTGCAAGTGGTGTCCATCTTAAAGTGCAGGTACATAAAATACACTATACTCATAAATATATAATTTAGACCATTGTATTTTCATTTATGGAGATTTTACTATAACTTATTTTTTAATTCAATGGTCGTAACTTCAATATACAAAGAATTGTTTTGTGCAAACTAAATAACAAATAATATTTAACATTTTCCGTCAAAATTAATCAAATATGGCATTATTTTAAATGAGTGGTTATTGAGTGTAATAAATACAACTAACATAAGTAAAAGTAACATAAGTATATATTAATTTCTTTGAAAAAAAATAATTATGTATTATGTAAGCAAATTAATAACTACACTTAATAATCCGAGTGTAATAAATATATTAAATAGTAACATTTTTGTAATTATGAGTTAAGTAGGCGTGTATTCGACATTTGACAATTATTTTTCTTCTTCTTATATCCTTAAATGTCTTTATGTATATATAAGGTGATAAGTAGTAAGCAGATATAAAGAAACATCATCAATAATATAATCATTGTGGAATTGCCTTTTCTCGATGATATCATATGGTATTTTCGACATACTCGTAGTACACCTTTATTTTTTTATCGTTAATGAAAGGTATATGTTTAGCCTATTTGTAATTAAAGAGGTACAAACTCAACTCTAATAAGAAAGCAAGGTAAATAGCAAGTACTGATGAAGGAATCCGTACGAAGAACGTCAAGTGATTTATTGAAATTATATATCTGAAGAATTTCAGGATGCTGCTGCACACCACTGGAAGAAGTTCATTAATATGTTCAAGCCTTAGTGTACAAATAATCTTTTGTAGCACGTCCAGAAGTCCAGAAGGTATAAAGTTTTAATACTTTATTCATTCAGAAGATTCCATACTATTGTTACTTATGAAGAAGAACTACGAAGACATAGACTCGACGAACAAGCCTCGTTTCAAATGTTTATTTGATAAAGAATATTTAATTCAGCTAGATACAGATGAACCAGACAGTACATTTTTGTGTCAGCTACTCAGATTAAGTGTTCTGCATCAACTACAAGTGGCCGTTCGATCAAGACAAATATCTACAAAGTTTAATCAAGCCTGAAGTCTCTGCTGATGAAGAAATACAATTTTATAGGTATTTATTTAATTATCTCACTAATCAAAATAATTAAATTAGTTGTATAATTTATTTATTAAATTGATTCACCTTCGAATTAATTTAATTTATGAATTTTTATATTTAATATAATTAAGTGAGCAATTATCTAATATTTATATAATTGTTTTAAACTGATTTTTGCATTAAAAGACTCGGTATGACATTATCAGATAATGTCATACCGTGCCCTTGTATGCAACATTCCTTGAAATGACTTGAAAAAGTCATTCTGATGACATTTCAGTGTATATTTCATTCGGTATGACTTTCTAATTAAAAGTCATACCGCTTGCATTCATCATACTTACACTGGTATGACATAATAATGTCATACCGTGTCTCTGATTCAGGCATTCTCTGATTGTGTGTATGACTTGCTTATAAATGACTTTAAAAGTCATACAAAGCTCAACCGAATGACTTTCTTTGGTTATGTCATGCCAAATGAAGAGTAGTGACCAAGAAATTAAGTCATACCGCCCCTGGCAGTATGACATTCCATTTAAATGTCATTCCTTCTTTGTTTTATGGCATGACTTTGTGTAATAATGTCATATCTTCCATTGTAATGTCAGTCCTAAGCTAGAAAGTCATTCCTTTCTTTGTCATACCTAGATCCAAGTGATTTGCCTATAAATATGGCTTCACTTATTCATTTGTAGGTGTTCAAGCATTGTAAAAGCTTTCAAGTTGTTTGTAACTTGCAATTGTTATATCCACAGTTTTCTGTGCTTTGATCACTCAGTTGTTTTGATCACTAAACTAGAATACATCCTGTCGAATTTATTCTACGAACTTTTGTGGACATTAAAACGAAACTTATTAATTATATAACGACTTAAAACATTGTTATATTAATTAATTAAAATCTGATTAACAAGTTTAATTCAAATCTGATTATTCCGCCGCGATTTTTAGTGACGATTGTATTCAACCCCCCCTTCTACAATCGTTTCAGGACCTAACAATTGGCATCAGAGCGGTTGATACCATTTTTCGGTATCAGATCCTATACACACTCTATAACGTCCAAATATTTTTTATTCGAATTAATTTTATTCCAAAAATTAATTCTGATTTAAAATATTTTTCTTTCAAAAATCCAAATCTCATCCAAACACTATTCACTTCAAATCCTTAAACATTAGTACACAAAAAATCAGTAGCATCAAAATCCCACCGTTCAGCAAGGAACACTTTAGCCTATGGAAGAGGCACATGTTATTATTCCTCCGCACCGCCAACAGAAAATATATCGGGATATTAAACAAGGGTGTTTCTATTCCGATGAAAGTCATATTAGCACACGAAGAAGATGGTGTGTTAATACCTCATCAGACTATTCCGAAAGGACTTCATGAGTACACAGATGAAGAGGGTGAACAGATGAACTTAGAGGTTGTTTGATAAAACTGAATAAAAAATGCTGAGTCATTAAATTTGCTGAATACACTGAATGAAGAATTTACCTGAATGAAAAATTTACTGAAAGAAATTTATTGTTTGATAACAATCATATTAAAATATCTGAATGACAATATATTTATCATTTTACCCTTATAATTCCAACATACATCATAAATCATCCAAAATTATAACAAATATAATTTTATTCAAAATTATAAAAAAAGTATAATCTTATCCAAAATTATAAAAATTACAAAAATGTAAATCATCCGAAATTATTAAAAAATTATAATTTTGGATAAATTTTTATAATTTTGGATGATTTATGATGTTAAATTTTTTATAATTTTTATAATTTTGGAATTTTATCCATAACTATAATTTCAAAATTATATTTTTAAATTTTTATCTAAAACACATCATAAATCATCTAAAATTTTTATCCAAAATCATAAAAAAATTAATCCAAAATTATAAAAACCATCCAAAATTTCTATAATTTTATATATTTATAGCCCATATCAAGATTAATCAATTCTTTTTTTTAAAGAAAAGTGACGGCCACCTGATAACACACTTAACAGCTAGTATAAACGCAGGAAGAGTGAAAATAAAGGGTTGAGTTTGAGAGTATATACTGGAAAACCCTAATCAGAGTCTCTCTTACCCACTAAGCGAGAGTCCACGCTCTTATCCAATAAGTGTGTTTTGGTTTCATTAAGTACGTTTGATAATCTGTTAAAAAAATTAAATATCTGACCGAATAAGTAAAATGACTATTAAGAGGCTATTAAGAGTTATCAAACACCCCATTAGATGGCGCTCTTATGGCTAATGCTGGATCATCTTCACCTCCTCCTGCTGGAAGCTTTCAGGTAGATCCTACATGCCCTAAACTTTTTATGCAATTAGGACTCGAAAGAGATGATGCTATTAAAAAGTTGAAAGCTGCCAATCTTAAAATTGATACACTAGTCTTAGATATTCATGCTTATAAAATGAATGAGATGAACGTATTAAAACCTAAAATTGAACAACTGACATTGGATTTAGGATTACAAGTTGCTAAAGTCAGAGTTCTAGAAAAAGGTGAGATTGCTTTAAGACTTCAGCTAGACGAAGAGAAAGTGAAATGTAAAGCCTTTAAGGATGCCTCCACTATAGTCAAAGAACTTAATGATAAACAAGAGATCAAGAGAACTGTTGGAATAGGTTTTGACTATAACAAATCTGTAGGAAAGGCTAGTAACATTACTCCCTTTAAGAAGAGTGCTGAGGAGAGAGGAATTCCTTTTGTTTTGAAAGATTCCCCTCAACCCCTGTTCAAATCCTAAGAAGCTGAGCCTCTGTTAGAAACTCCCGTTGTCATTAAATATGAACTTAAATAGGAAGACCTTAAAATGAAAGAGAGTAATGAAAAGAGAGATGAGATCCTGACATCACTGAAACCAATCAAAGTGAAAGGCAATGTTAGGTTGCCTAAAGCTGGTTTAGGTGTCAACTCTGAGAGAACTAAATTCAACAAGCCTAATAACTTTGTGAATAGTAAGAACAAGAACAATAGATGTCATTCTACTGAGAACTTTAAATCTGTTAACAAGGTTAGAATAGAATCTATTGATGTTCCTACTTCTGTGACTGATATTCCTGTTGTTCCTGTTTTTGATGCATGTCATAAATGTTGTGGTGTTGATAATTGCATGACTTGTGCTTTCAATATGATGTCTGCTTATTTTAGAAATTTGCATGCTAAAAATGAAAACACATCACCTAGGCAACACACAAACAATAAGCATGCTAGATCAAAGACTGCTAGTCCTCCTCGTGTTAGGAAGGAGACTTATGTTCCAAAGCCTAAAACCAAGGTTTATAAGGCTGTTGTTAAGGAAGTAAGTTCAGTCAAATCAGAACCAAGTATCAGTCCAAGAGGCTCTGTTGTATTACCTGATAGAAATCAATTCTTTAAGTTTGCTGGACCCAATCAAGTGTGGGTCCCAAAGAAGGTTTAATCAAGTTGTCTTTTGCAGGGTGCTAGTGGAATTGTACGAGTTACTTGAATGCTTGACAGTGGAGCGTCAATGCACATGACTGGCAACAGATCCCTGCTGAAAGACATAAGAGAAGGAGCTGGCCCAACAGTTAGTTTTGCTGATAATAGCAAAGGTCGTACTGTGGGATATGGCAAGTACAAAATTGGAAGGATCATCATAGAAGATATTGCAATAGTTGAAGGACTTCAACATAATCTCCTGCGTGTCAGTCAATTTTGTAACAAGGGATATTATGTTCATTTTGAAAAGGAGATATGTATCATTAAACATATCAAGGATAAGCGTCCTTCACTATGTGGCATAAGGAAAGACAATATATTCGTAGCTGATTTGTCTTCAGGACCAGGAAACGAAGTTCACTGTTTCTACGCCAAAGCGTCTGCTGAAGATAGTTGGTTATGGCATAAGAAGCTCTCACGCCTCAACTTCAAAACCATGAACTCTCTAGTCAAGAGAGATCTAGTGAGAGGTTTGCCTTCCCTGGAATTCTCAACTGATGATCTCTGTGAAGCTTGTCAGAAAGGAAAAGCAAAGAGAGCATCTCACAAAGGCAAAACCATCAATACCATTACAGATCCACTTCATTTGTTGCATATGGATTTGTTTGGCCCCGTGAATGTTGCATCTATTGATGGAGGAAGATATGCCTTGGTTATTGTGGATGACTTCTCAAAATTTACTTGGGTTTACTTCCTGGCTTCTAAGGATGAAACCCTGATGACAGTGATTGATCATATTAAGTCAGTTGAATTGGATCAAGGTGTGCCAGTGAAAGCTGTAAGGTCAGATAATGGCACGGAATTCAAGAATCAAACTCTAATCAACTTTTACTCTGAAAAGGGAATTAGAAGGCAGTATTCAGCGCCAAGGACTCCACAGCAGAATGGAGTCGTCGAAAGAAATAATCGTACACTGATTGAAGCTGCAAGGACTATGATTGCTGAATCAAAGCTTCCACTATACTTTTGGGCTGAAGCTGTGTCTACTGCCTGCTATACCCAAAATAGAACTTTGATCAACAAGGATCATATGAAAACTCCATTTCATCTGTATAAAAACATGAAACCATATGTCAAACATCTTCATGTCTTTGGAGCCAAGTGTTATGTTCTCAAGGATGGTGAAGAGAACTTGAACAAGTTTGAGCCAAAGGCATCTGAAGCAATTTTTGTTGGTTATACAAATAATGCTTATAGAGTTTTTGTAATTGATACTCTGTCAGTGAAAGTTAGTGTCAATGTAACATTTGATGACACTAAACTCCCAAGTTTACAATCTGCTGATCCATATGAATCTCTGAAGTTTGACAACTATCCAGATTCTGATTCAGATGATGATGTGCCACCTGAGGTTGCAACAGGTAATGACAACAATGATAATGATCCAGGCAATGGTCGAGGAAATGGCAATAATGCTGGAGATTCCACTGATGCTAGTGGTGGATCATCAAGTCAACCTGGCAACAACTCAGGGGGAGCTGGTGGATCAACTAGTCATACACATCAGCCTAATGATAATACTGCTGAATCATCAAGGACACAACTTCCAAGAGAAAGGATATGGAGCAGAGATCATCCCTTTGATCTGATTATTGGTGATCCTGATGGTGGTGTAAGGACTAGAAGTGCTACATCTAACGAATTTTATTTTCTGGATTTCTATCTCAACTAGAACCAAAGAAAATAGATGAAGCACTTGCTGATCCTGATTGGGTTCTTGCCATGCAAGAAGAACTCAATCAATTTGAGAGACAAGAAGACTGGGCCCTGGTTCCAAGACCAAAAGGAAAGTCTACAATTGGAGCTAGATGGGTCTTCCGTAACAAGTTAGATGGTGATGGCATTGTTGTGAGAAACAAAGCCAGACTGGTTGCAAAAGGTTATTCTCAGGAAGAAGGAATTGATTATGATGAAACCTATGCTCCAGTTGCTCGTCTTGAAGCCATCAGAATATTCCTTGCATTTGCTGCACACTCCAACTTCAAAGTTTATCAGATGGATGTGAAAAGTGCATTTCTGAATGGAAAGCCGGAAGAAGAAGTATATCTGGAACAGCCCCCTGGCTTTGAAAATCCAGAATTTGCTGATTTTGTGTACTTCCTATTCAAAGCTGTCTACGGACTCAAGCAGTCACCAAGGACATGGTATGACACCCTCTCTGAATTTTTAATTGAAAATAAATTTACGAGAGGTGTCATAGACAAAACTCTCTTTTACAAATTGCATGATAATGATATGATATTTGTTCAAATATATGTTGACGATATTATATTTGGTTCTACTAATGATAACTTGTGCAAGAGATTTGCTAAGTTAATGCAGAGTAATTATGAAATGAGTATGATGGGTGAGCTATCCTACTTTCTTGGTCTTCAAGTAAGCCAAAAGGAAGATGGAATCTTTATTTTCCAGTCTAAGTATGTCAGAGATCTTCTAAGAAAGTAGAATCTAGAAGACTGTTCACCAGCAAAGACACCCATGGCCACTGCCACTAAGCTTGACCAGGATAAATCTGGTAAGAAAGTTGATATCTCAAGCTATCGAGGTATGATTGGCTCATTACTCTATCTCACTGCTAGTAGATCAGATATTATGTTTGCAACATGTTTGTGTGCTAGGTTTCAGGCTGATCCTAAAGAATCACATCTTATAGCCGTCAAAAGAATCTTTAGATATCTTAAGGGTACACCTGGTTTAGGTATTTGGTACCCTAAGAATACTGGTTTTGACTTAACCGGCTATACAGATTCTGATTATGCTGGTTGCAGGATTGATAGAAAAAGTACGTCTGGAAGTTGCTGTGCTCAGATTCTCTGGATCAGGAATCAATTAAATGATTATGGTATTTCTGTCGACAAAATTCCAATATTTTGTGACAACACCAGTGCCATAGCCATTTCAAACAATCCAGTGCAACACTCCAGGACCAAGCACATAGATATCAGGTATCATTTCATTCAAGAACATGTCATGAATGGTACTGTGGTGTTACATTTTGTACCCATGGCTGATCAGATTGCAGACATCTTCACGAAACCACTTGATGAATCCACTTTCTCTAAGTTGGTTTGTGAAGTAGGGATGTTAAATATGCCATGATTCTCTTTGTATATATTTTATATGTATTTTATATATTATTATATAGTTTTGTGAATTTTCTGTGTAATTATATCTATTTTATTAGATTTTATATAATTGTTTGTAAATTATCTGATAATTTTCTATGTAATTATGCATGTTCATATGTGTCTCTATAATTATCTAAGTGCTGCATACTCCCTTGTAATATTCTCTATGCATTTAGATAATTATATGTATTTATTTTGTATTTTTCAAAATTAATTAAGCATAAATATTTGATTTTAAGTTAATTCATTTTAATGAATTAAAGTTAAATTCATAAGTATTTATATTGAATTAAAGTTGAAATTTACAGAACATATGTGTAATATATTATATATTATGTGTTTTAGATTTTTTATTATATGTGCAAAAGGTTTTAATTGTTTTTAATAATCAAAAATCCTAATATACTATTTTATTTTAGTATAATTCCGCTTTAAGAGCTCGGTATGACTTTTTCAGTTAAAGTCATACCACATCTGGCTTCCCTGGTACGCTCGTGAACTCAGTATGACTTTCCTTAAGAAAGTCATATCGTTTTTTTTCACCTTCCCCTCGTTTACACATCGGTATGACATTATTTAGAAAAGCCATACCGAGAGCAAGAGAATGACTTTCTCAAGTGCTCGGTATGACTTTCCCTAATAAAGTCATACCGACTTCTAAACTAATATGACTTATCATATCAAAGTCATACCTCATTCTTATCATCTTCTCCGCATATACACAATACACACACTCGACCTCCATTGTTGTAGCTTCGTTTTTTCAAGTTTTTGGATCAAAAACTTGCTGGTTACTCTCAATCAAGTCTAAACACTTGCTGGTTACTTATTTTTATCCCAAATTAAGTCAAATTGCTGTCGGATTTTCACTGAGTTTCAAACCCTGTTCGCGAGTTGGACTGAGTCGAACGAGTTGCACGATTTTTCACCGATTCTGGACGATTCTGACCGAGTTTGTGATCATTTTGTGCTCCTGTGACTCTAAATCGTTGGTTCTAATCAGTTTGTGGTGGATTGATTTTATTGATTTGAAAACCCTTGTTCTTGGATTTCGAATTTTAGGGTTTTTGGAGCATAATTGGGGATTTTTGGACAATTTGGAGATTAAGGCCTTGTTTGGAGTTTAACTAAGCCATTTTAAGATTAATTAAGTTTTAATTCGAATTTACACAATTAATTCGAATTATTAATTAATTAATTATTTGATATTTAATTATTAATTGAAATTTGTGAGAAATTTGAAAATTAATATTTTATTTGAAAAATTCTCACTTAATTCAATTTTTAATTTTAAAAAATGGTCGGTCGCTTTGTTATCGAGGAAACTAATTTAAAAGGATTCTTCGACCCGGAAGCAAGTCTGGCTCGTTTTAGACCATGGGTCCGTTTTCTGAATAGCCAGTCGCTCGTCAGCACTGCTATTACAGCTCATGTAGAACTCCAGATACAGCCAATTCAGGACTTCTACTCGACGGCCCTGAACACTACTTTATTGGATAATTATCGAGTTTCTGGAGATATACATGGAGGACGTACCATTCATATCAACTCTGACGATGTGAATAGGATACTGGGATTCCCGAGGGAGAATTTTGCTCAACTCCGTACTGAAGATGAGATCACCCAATTCTTTCAGACGATATTATATCAGGGTGAAATAAACTTTCCTAGGATGTCGAAAAGCAATCTGAAGCCCGAGTGGGACCTTTTCTTCGACACTTTGGCTAGAGTGTTTGCTCCTACCACTCGTAAAAACTTCAATGTTATAACTTCCTTGCTTCAGAAGATTGGATTCTGCATTGCTTTTAATCGTCCGATCAACTTTGGTAAGCTCATACTTCAATCCATTCTTACCAAGTTGGGACCACTAAGGAACAAATCTGTTGAGCAGAATGCCAAAGTCTCATGCTTTTATCCTCGATTTATCATGCTGTTTCTGAATGATAAGTTGACTGACGCTGAGAAGGAACATTACTCCAAATCTCCTGTGGCACCAGTTCCTCGTGCCTGTTCCAATTTGATGACTCAGTTGGACAATAAGAACAAATTTGTAGCTGTTCCACTAATCACCACTCCTCACATGCTACAGATGTTCAACACTCCACTGCAGCCCTATCAACTTCCTGTGGCTCCTCCACCTCAACCTCAGCAACAACAACAACAGCAACAGCAACCACAAGAACCTCAACCCCTGCAAATTCAACAACCTGCACAACAACATCAACAAAAACTTCTACAACAACAACAACATCAGCATTCAACTCAACAATCTCAGGAAGCACAGTCTTCACACCTTTCATCCAACCAATCATCATATCACTCCCCTACTCATCAATAACAACAACCTATCCATTCATTTGAAGATCAAACTTTGGACTATGATCTCTTCGAGAATCAACCATCTTCATATGAACGTCTCCCATACCAAACACAATCCCAAATCATACCACAAACACAATCTACCTCACAACCCCTTCACTCTGACTCTCCTATCAACCAGGAGCTGCAGTCCTTCCGTCAGGACCTACAGGTAGCTCAGGTACTTTCTAACTTATCATCTAATTTTAATGTTGATACGTCAGATTATGGTTGTGATCTTGTTTGTGACCTTGATTTTGTTTTCCAGCCTACCAGCAATGAACCTGACAACACACAGGTTCATAACCTAGCTGATGATTCAGTTCAACAAACTCTCATTTCTCCAAACACATCAACCAACACTACAATGCAACCTGTTCGTAAAGTTTCAAAGAAACGGAGTACGAGTAGTTTACTGAGTCAACCCACAGCTCTGTCTCCCTCCAAGAAGCAAAGGGTGGAAGCCTTCGAGACACCTGTAGGCTCATCTTTGCCTTCCCAACAAGGCTCAGATTTTGAAATGGCAGATAAACAGTCTCTGGACCCATTCTCTCTACAGGATGAGGCCATTGAAATTGACCGTCCGGCCGCGGTAACTTGTACAGAGTCAAGCACTGCGCTAGCACTCACGCTAGTGCAAGCCCAGACAGATACACAGGTTACTATGTTTACTGAGTGCACAGATTTTCAAAATCAATGTATTATAAATGAAAACTTTGCTGATCACACTTTCTTTTCTGATCAGGCGGAACTTGGCAACGTGCAAGTTAATCTGCCCTCACAGGCTTCCGGACGACAATTTGTTCCTCCACTACCTTTGAACCCATCTCAGGGGACATTGGTAGTATATACAGGTACAACAGGAAGAGTGAATGAACAGAGTGATGTAAGGCAAACACCGAGCGATACGCATGCACGTGAGGCTAGTGAAACAGCTTTGAGTGTACGTGAGGTGAGTACTGAGTGCACACACTGACCCTGCTCTGTTTGAGGAACAAATGGCAAAGCTAAGAGCTGAGCTTGCCAGAATGATAGCTGAGAATGAAAAGTTGAAGGGTGCACAGTTGGTGACCCTAGCAGAAAAAGCTGAGGAGAGGCCATCCAGCTCTTACAGGGATGAGCTTAAAGAGGAAATCCATGAGTTAGCTGTTGAGATGAGATCCAATCATGAGCTTTACATGTCTAAATTTGAGACCATCGACAGCAAATTAGATCAACTCCTCAGAAACTCCAACAAGTCTGATGATCAACCCTCCGGAGAGGATCCCTCAACTAAGGGGGAGAATAGAGAAGACAAAGGTGACAGGGATGATAGAGGCAATAGCTCAAATCAAAGCAACAGGGGAAATACCACTTCTGGATCTGCCCCTGACAAAGAATCTGATAAATTTAAAGGCAAAGAACCGTTACATCAGTCCGACAATGTCTTCAACTCTGATAGTTATGATGACTATCCAAATGATATGGATGATGATGACATCTTTGATGCTACCTATCGTCAGGCAGAAGAAGAAGGTTAATTTGATGAGAGTTATTTGTTTCAGGATGAAGAACCTGTTGACCTAGAGCATGAGAAGAATGTCCGGAAGTTTAAAGCTGAAAATGAAGCTCGGAAGCGTAAGCTTCGAGATTTCCAAAAACTTCTAGAGGACAAGTTGATCACAGAAGAGCAAATCAAGATCGAGAAACAGAAAATCTATGATGTTGCGTGCAAGCAGAAGAATCTTGATATTAAAAGGAAAGTCGGAAAAAGCTAGGACGTTGCAAAGAGGATATTCAATGGACCTCAAAAGGAACCTTTCAACGACAAGAAGTTCTTATCTCTGATCTATGATCTTCGAGAGGTAAACCCTGACGAGGATGTTTTTATGCATGCCTTTGCTTTGGAATTGAATTATTTGACTGTGGGAGTCAACAATCTGTTAGAAGAATGGGAGCTAATTGTCTATACACAGAGGAATGGTTCCTTCAGACTATCTGTCGAATCTCTGAAATCATTCTCTGTATCTGAGCTCTGGGTGCTTCGGAACAAGGTAAAGCGCAGCTCCAACCTGAACGAACTCCTTCGTGACAAACTGCTGGAATGTGTTGTATTCAACAGTCCTCAGGTTGTCAGAAATCCTTACTGTGTTAAGTTCGTTCACAAGGAGATCTTCAGCACTGTCTATCTCAACGAAGAAGCCTTGCCAAAGTATCCCGCTAAGCAACTTGCTCTTGCCTCCAATCTTTTAAGAACCAAGGGCTTCGCTTCTAAAGCTAAGTCTGATGCTGATGGTGTGATTCTTGCTTACTGCACTCGAAAGAATGTTGCTCAGTACTTTCGAAGGATGAAAAATGTTCCAAAATCTCAGCCATCAGACTTCCGCGAAGACCCTGTGGAATTAGAAGTACTACACCAACTGGCTCTGGCAAGGGAACGAAAGAAGCGTGGTGAATCCACTACATCTGAAGTGCCAACCAGGGAAGAACCGTCAACTCCTATCCTTCACACTTCTGATATCGAAGAGGGAGAAGTTGATCTTTAGATTCATTAGGGATTTGTAATATATGTTCAATAAGAACATCCTTTTGTAATCTAATGTAATATTTTGAATTCTGGTGAATGTTTAATGAAATACCAGAAACTTTTTGCTATTTACAATTCATGTATAATCCTTTGTCTTATCAGTTAGTTGAGTTATCCTCTCGATAATTTGCGTGTTATGTTAACAAACAAATAGGGGGAGATTGAAAGGCATATGTTTAGCCTATTTGTAATTAAAGAGGTACAAACTCAACTCTAATAAGAAAGCAAGGTAAATAGCAAGTACTGATGAAGGAATCCGTACGAAGAACGTCAAGTGATTTATTGAAATTATATGTCTGGAGAATTTTAGGATGCTGCTGCACACCACTGGAAGAAGTTCATTAATATGTTCAAGCCTCAGTGTACAAATAATCTTTTGTAGCACGTGCAGAAGTCCAGAAGGTATAAAGTTTTAATACTTTATTTATTCAGAAGATTCCATACTATTGTTACTTATGAAGAAGAACTACGAAGACATAGACTCGACGAACAAGCCTCGTTTCAAATGTTTATTTGATAAAGAATATTTAATTCAGCTAGATACAGATGAACCAGACAGTATATTTGTGTGTCAGCTACTCAGATTAAGTGTTCTGCATCAACTACAAGTGGCCGTTCGATCAAGACAAATATCTACAAAGTTTAATCAAGCCTGAAGTCTCTGCTGATGAAGAAATACAATTTTATAAGTATTTATTTAATTATCTCACTAATCAAAATAATTAAATTAGTTGTATAATTTATTTACTAAATTGATTCACCTTCGAATTAATTTAATTTATGAATTTATATAATTAATATAATTAAGTGAGCAATTATCTAATATTTATATAATTGTTTTAAACTGATTTTTGCATTAAAAGACTCGGTATGACATTATCAGATAATGTCATACCGTGCCCTTGTATGCGACATTCCTTAAAATGACTTGAAAAAGTCATTCTGATGACATTTCAGTGTATATTTCATTCGGTATGACTTTCTGATTAAAAGTCATACCGCTTGCATTCATCAGACTTACATTGGTATGACATAATAATGTCATACCGTGTCTCTGATTCAGGCATTCTCTGATTGTGTGTATGACTTGCTTATAAATGACTTAAAAAGTCATACAAAGCTCAACCGAATGACTTTCTTTGGTTATGTCATGCCAAATGAAGAGTAGTGACCAAGAAATTAAGTCATACCGCCCCTGGCAGTATGACATTCCATTTAAATGTCATTCCTTCTTTGTTTTATGGCATGGCTTTGTGTAATAATGTCATATCTTCCATGGTAATGTCATTCCTAAGCTAGAAAGTCATTCCTTTCTTTGTCATACCTAGATCCAAGTGATTTGCCTATAAATATGGCTTCACTTCTTCATTTGTAGGTGTTCAAGCATTGTAAAAGCTTTCAAGTTGTTTGTAACTTGCAATTGTTATATCCACAGTTTTCTTTGCTTTGATCACTCGGTTGTTTTAATCACTAAACTAGAATACATCCTGTCGAATTTATTCTACGAACTTTAGTGGACATTAAAACGAACCTTATTAATTATATAACGACTTAAAACATTGTTATATTAATTAATTAAAATCTGATTAATAAATTTAATTCAAATCAGATTATTCCGCCGTGATTTTTAGTGACGATTGTATTCAACCCCCCTTCTACAATCGTTTCAGGACCTAACAGTTAATCTCAATATAAATATATTCAATATTATTGCTCTTGTGAAGACAAAAAATTTCCAATACTCACATTAATGCAAATCAACAATCTTTGATATTCTTAGTTGCAGAAATCAAATAAGACAATGTATTGAAAAATAGTATCAATGCAAAAATTTGAAAGGACAATAGTGCCATTAAAATTATTCAAATATCTTAATCTACATAATAAATGGGTTAAATATCAAAGTGTTCACTGAAGTGGAGGTCATATATCATTTTGCTCACTGATCTTAACGACATATCATTTCAATCATTAAAGTCACAATAAATATCAATCAAGTACCTCCAAATTATAGTTCAAGAAGTAAAAATATTATTTATAAAGTTTAACACTTTATTTTTGAATACTAATAGAACCAAGTACAAGGTTATAACTTCTAGTATTTATAATAATATATTTAGATTTTATATAGTTTATTTACTATTTATTTTTAGTATATATTTATTTTTTCTTTTAATTATAAATAAATAGTAAACAAAATTGATAAAATCTAAATATATTGTTATAATTACTAGAAGTCATAACCTTTTACTTTGATTATGGTAACATTCAAGAACAATGTGTAACTCTATAAATAATATTTTTACTCCTTGAACTAAAATTTTGAAGTACTTGATTGATATTTATCATGACTTTAATGATTGAAATGATATTCTGTTAGGATCAGTGAGCCAAGTGATATATGACCTCCACTTCAGTGACCGCTTTAATATTTAACCCTATAATAAATAAATTAGTTTAATAATATTTAAAGATGATTGAATATAATTTGTTTACGTATATAATTATGAAAATTAAAATAAAAAGACTCGTAAATAATACAATACAATAGTTTACTTCACTTAAACTAAAACAGAAAACATAAGATAAGAGGACAAGATGTAAGTTATCTAATAAGATTTTTTAAGTAAACTCAAAAGTCTCTATAGTATAAAGATTATGACGTTAAACATTAAATATAACTAAAAGAGCAAAGAGGTTTGATTCCCTTTGTCTAACAATCACTTTTTAGTTATGTGTCTATGGATTCTAATCTTATTAATAATGATGACCATGCATAAAAATTTACACTAATCATATCTCCCGACTAGTTAAAAATAGTCGTTAGTATGTGCACATGAGCACACACTAGAAAGACCCTTAAAAATAACATTATTCTAGATTCTGTTCTGCATTCTATTCTGAATTTATAATATTTCTTATTAATAATTTGGATGAGTTTGGATGTTAGATTTACTATATTAAGTTTAATTGGCGTTTAACTATAGTATTATAATCTTAACAAATCATTTTTTATGAAAGATAAAGTGTTATGATAGTGTTTTATATTGTTATTTTTAAAGTATTCTTTGTGGAATGCAATCCATATATACACACACACATATCCACACACATTTACTTTACGTGTACATTAAATTAATATATGATATCTGTGTGTATCAATCGATTACTTTATAGTTGGCAAGGACATTTAAATTTTGTTCACATTTGTATCATGTCACTCGAGACGGGATACATAATCGAAAACGATAACAATATGTCACAAAATTGACTTTTTATAACCATTATGTTTGTGAATTTGTTGAAATTAAACCTTATTTTCAAATGTACACTTTTAAAATGTTCAGATTCAAATAAATATACATATTTAATTATTTATATATTTGATTTTCACGGGAAAAAAATCTCATGTATATAATAGATATGGATTAGATTTAAGAGGATTAAAATAGTTTGTTTCAAGTGCAAAGTATACACAATAAATGAGAAATTTCTTCCCATTCTATCTGTTACATGCGTCACTATTTAGTTAAGAGTCTTACAGCTCAAATCTACATTGACTTTTAATTCTCTCTACAGCTGAAATCCTAATTATCTCTACAGCTGAAATCTACCTTGGCTTTTAATTCTGTCTACAACTGAAATCTACATTGGCTTTTAATTCTCTCTACAACTGAAATCTACATTGGCTTTTAATTCTCTGTACAACTGAAATCTACCTTGGTTTTTAATGCTCTCGGCTTTTCATCACAATCTATAGTATTTTCAAACTCACATCACTTTAGCAGAATCGTAATAAACTCGAAAACTAAGGGCAACTAGACTAAGCAAGCAGCTCAGAAAGTGTATAAAAGAACCCCCACCCCCTCAAGTTCTAACCAACGAAAACACATTTTATAATTTAAGATATTTGATATACCTCCAGCTAGTTCAGCTATTTAAATACCGGTGTACAATATTAAACTAGTGGTTTTCTAGCTTGTTTAAGCGGCTGAGATTTAGTGATCATGATCATATTATTACAAATTTTTATGATTCGATTATTGAATTCATAACTATTGATTATGTTTACATGATTGATCATGTTTCCTTATAAGTATATATATATATATATATATATATATATATATATATATATATATATATATATATCAATTGTATCTGCAAGAAGTTGTGATTATAAGTATAGAGCATATCATCATCAATTATCATGGCCTATAGTATAATAATCTTGTCTGTTTTCAATTATCTGTGGAGTAATTTCTCTTCGAGCCTTTAGGAATTATAGTGGTCGCACGGTGTATATCAAGATTCTGCCTTTAGGAATTCATTTGGGAAAAGTTGAAAATGTTCTGAATATTCCTTCTACATCAATGAAAGTCAAGGAAATTGAAGGGAAGTTCAAGGGGAAGCATGTAATTGTTGGCGTAGACGACATGAACTTATTCAAGGCAATTAGTCTGAAGTTATTAGCATTTGAACAACTATTGAGGAAGTATGAAAACTTGCGGGATATTGTGGTTCTTGTTCAAATTATCAATCCTGAAAGAAGCTCAGGAGAAGACATCGAGGAAGTGAGAAGGGAGACGTATGGAACTGCTAACAGGATTAATCAGATTAACAAGTGTGCTAATTATTTATAAATATGTTGGATGTTCTCCATCTCCGAGTGGAGCAATCAGAATAAATTCATGGGATATTAGTTCTTTAGCTGAGGCTATGCGTTCTGCGGTCTCCATGGATGATTCTTTAAGGCAATTAAGACATGAGCAGAACTATAGTTACGTTCAGTCTCATGATGTGGCATATTGTGCTCGCAGTTTCCTGCATAGCATCACGAGAGCATGTCTTGATCACTATAATTATCAATGCTGGGGTTTGGGCTTCAGTTTCACATTCAAAGTTGCTGCCCTCTCCCTAGGTTTTCAAAAATTATTTTCTAAAAGCATAGTTCCTGCATATAACAGGACAAATAGGAGGGCAATATTTCTAGACTTTGATGGCACCCTTGTTCCTCATTCCTCGACCAAGAAAAATCTCAGTAGTGAACTTGTCACTGCTCTTAATTAACACTATGTGTGATGATCCTAAGAACACTGTGTTTATCGTTAGTGGAATAGGTATAAGTTCCTTAACCGAGTGGCTGGCTCCATGTGAAGGTCTAGGACTAGCTACTGAACACGGGTACTTCATAAGCTATTTTTTTTCAAAAACTTCTTAGAGACCTTTTCTAGTGGCACTTCTAATTAAATTGCCTTTGGTTTGCAGGTGGAAGAAAACTTCTGAATGGCAATCCAGTTTGGTTGTGGATCTCGAGTGGAAGGTGGCAGTGGAGCGTATAATGAATCTGTATGCAGAAGCCACGGATGGTTCCACCATCGAAGTCAAAGAAAGTGTTTTGGGTTGGCACCATCAAGATGCAGATCATAATTTTGGATCCTTGTAGGCAAAGGATTTACCGGATCATTTGAAACACGTCATTGCTAATGAACCTGCAGTAGTTGCAAAAGGAAAAAATATTGTTGAGGTTAAACCACAGGTATATGTCTCTCGTCTCTCTCTTTCGGTCTTCCCTGTGCATTGTACAGTAATTTACTTAACTAGCAACCTAATATATTTAGGATGCAAGCAAAGGCTTGGTCACAGAAAAGGTAATCGCGACAATGGTTGGCAATGGCGAGATCCCTGATTTCATCCTCTGCATTGGAGATGACAGGTTAGATGAAGACATGTACGACGGTACTTTGAAAATTAAATCTTTTTCGGCACTGTGGAGCAAAAGCCTAGCAAGGCCAAGTACTTTGTTGACGATACTTTTGAAGTTCAGAAGCTACTCCAGTGGCTTGCTAATGTTTCGAGTACGCAGCCAAGCTCCGCTGAAAATCCGCCAAGTATTCCTTGACAACTGACAAGCATAGTGTTCGTGAACATTGGTATAGGAGCATATATAAATGTAATATAGCAAGTTCTTTTTTGTAAAGTCAGCATCAGATCTACTACTATGTATTAATGCTTGTAAATTTGTATTTGGCCAAAAGCAGAACATGTAAATGTATAGCCCACTTTAAATGGATATTTTAAAAAAATAGTCCCAGCATAATAAAGATATTGTATATTAAACCTCATTGAATTAATAATCTTGTTAAATTAATAAAATTTATCATTTTTGAGACTATTAACTCTCAGATAATTTACTATATTGTATAGGTAAACTTACACAAGTTTCATGTTATATTTACTATACGAATTGAGGATGTTATATATCTTTTTCCCATTTAAGAATGGGACTGCATAAGAAATGCTTGTTCAGGAAGTAAAAAAAGTTTGGATTTCTAATGCCAACATTAGAACCTTGAGCAATGTCGTACAAGCAAATCTTATTCAGGTTTACAAATGCTGGAGAAAGGTCTCTAAATACAAACAATACTTCAGAGATCAGATATTCGAAGTAAGACTGACAATATAATATGGTATACTGCATTAGAGAAGCTTGTCGCCTTTACTCTCAATGCTCATGACAGTACTGGAACTGTTCCTGACTAGTGAGGCAACGTCACTGATTCTGTCTGCTTAAAGAAATGAATTAAATTACATTGTATCTTTTTTTTTCGACCTAGCCAATATTGTTATATGAACTATCACCTAGTTGTTCAGTCCTATAAGTCTAATCTAACAACATAGTTAAACCGGGCAATATAGGCCCAAAACCATATATCCATCCAAACCAAACCATTTTTTAAAATTTGGTCCAACAAAAAAATCACACATTTTATTTGGATATGGTTGGTTTTGAAATCATGTTTTTTTATCCAAAATGTGGACCCAATATATGATAACCATATTTTAAAAAAAAACACTTTCATACCCCGTATAATTCAATTCATTGCTTACCACTACACTCGTACAATTAAATTCGATCTCTCCTACTTCTCTGCTGGATCCCTGCCTCCACCGACCATATCATCACCGCCGAGAAACGTCTTCTCTCTCTTATCAAGTACTCCCTCCCTCCCTCCCTCTCTTTGATTTTCGTGTCTTATCTCTTTCATTATTCATGTTTTTATTGTCTCCTTGTTTTACTTGCGGAGCAGTTCTGTATAGATACGCTTACGCGATTTGAATTGATTTTCATAGTGTGCCTAATCTACTTAATGCTATCCTCTAAATGGATTATATTATGTTTAAGACAGATTTAAGCACTTGCTAATTCAAGTTAGGGCACTTATTATGGCAGCAGAGAAACAATTGAGTATCATGTGTGTATGTATTTTTCTTATTTGGGTAGTCTAATTCTAATGTGTATATTTATATTTTCGTGTTTCTTATTGGTTTAATGTAGATTTAAAGTTGTAATGGAAGAAGCACATAGTTCGACCTCTAATAGACCTACAAAAAGATATAAGAAGTCTACATCAATAATTTGAGAATTATTTCATAAGTTTGTAGAGAATGGAACACAAAAGTCTAGATGTAAAAAATGTGATCATGTTTATATAAGTGAACATGGTACCTCAAATATGCGAAAGCATATGATGTCAAAACTTGATCAAATTTTTTACATCTAGACTTTTCCATGTTTTGACATCATATGCTTTCGCATATTTGAGGTACCATGTTCACTTATACAAATTGATCACATTTTTTACGTCTAGACTTTTGTGTTCCATTCTCCAAAAACTTATCAAATAATTCCCGAATTATTGATGTAGATTTCTTATATCTTTTTGTAGGTCTATTAGAGGTCGAACTTTGTTCTTCGTCCATTACAACTTTAAATCTACATTAAACCAACAAGAAACACAAAAATATAAATATAAACATTAGAATTAGACTACCCAAATAAGAAAAATACATAAACACATGATAATCAATTTGATGTAATTATCACATGATACTCAATTGTTTCTCTGCTGCCTTGTTTAAATAATAAGTGCCCTAACTTGAATTAGCAAGTGCTTAAATCTGTCCTAAACATAATATAATCGATTTAGAGAATAGCATTAAGCAGATTAGGCACACTATGAAAATCAATTCAAATTGCGTAAGCATATCTATACAGAACAGATCCGCAAGTAAATAAAGGAGACAATATAAACATGAATAATGAAAGAACTAAAACACGAAAATGAGAGAGAGAGGGAGAGAGAGAGAGAGGAAGGAGGGAGGGAAGGAGAGAGAGAGAAGGAGGGAGGGAGAGAGAGACAAGACGTCTCTCGGCGGCGATGATGTGGTCAGTGGAGGCACGGATCCAGCGGAGAAGCCGGAGAGATTGAATTGAATTGTACGAGTGTAGTGGTAAGCAACGGATTGAATTGTACAGGTAATGAAAGTCTTTTTTTTTTTTTTTAAAAATATGGTTATCATATATTGGGTCCATTTTTTGGTCCATATTTTGGATAAAAAACATGATTTCAAAACCAACCATATCCAAATAAAATGTGTGATTTTTTTGTTGGACCAAATTTTAAAAAATGGTTTGGTTTGGACTGGATATATGGTTTTGGGCCTATATTGCCAGGTCTACTTATCAGCAAGTAAATCATATGTTCAAAGAACAAATAATAGTGCAAGTTAGTCGATTTGGCATGTTCGTCTTGGCTATCAACTGCTTCAACAAATTTCTACAAAAATCTAGTTGACGGCGTTCCTTAATTACTTCAATAATTTAAACACAAATGCAGTGTGTGCTGGTTGTCATACGAGAAATCAAAAAGGCTTCCATTCACAAAATCAACTAACAAGCTTCCGATGTACTTGAGCTAATTCATTCGGACTTGATGAGGCCTACCAGAACAACAAATTACAGTGGGTGTCGATATGCAATGATCTCGGTGGATGACTGCTCTCGTTTTACTTGGATTTATTTTTTAAAACATAAAAACGAAGCATTCTCTGGATTTCTTGACTTTAAGCAAAGAGTAGAGCATGAGTTTGGCCGGAATATCAAGTGTCTGCGTACTGATAACGGGGGCGAGTACGTGTTGGAAGAATTTCTTGCATATTGTGAGAAAGAAAGAATTCAATGACAATTGACATGTCAAAATACGCCTCAGCTACTTAAATACCGGTGTACAATATATATTAAACTTGTGTTCTAGCTTGTTTATGCGGCTGAAGTTTAGTGATCATCATGTCATTATGAATTTATGACTTGATTATTGAAGTCATAACTATTAATCATGTTTTCCTCTGTTTTGTTTTGTAGGAGGTTGCTGATCATCGCTCAGGTGAGTTGAAATTGTTTATCTTGTGGAGTGACTGGAGTCTATAGTTTGTCATTCGATGATATGAATTTTGGAGCAGGATTTGTAGTTTTTTTGTGGTTTTCATGATAATTTGGTACCGTACACAGTACATACATTTGTTTTTGCAGGAGGTTTCTTATTTTCAGTTAAAGTTGCGTTGAGATTGTTTGTTACATGTATTCATAGATTACAGTTCAATCACTTGCAATTTGCACTATTAAGTACTTTTATGAAGTACTTTTATGGCGGTCCTTGTGTTCTTGATAATTAAGCTCATGGAACAGTTTCTGACTAGTTGAGACAGCGCCGCTGATTCTGTCTGCTTGAAGAATTGAATTAAATTACATTGTATCTTTATTTTCAATCTAGCCAATATTGCTATATGAACTATCACCTAGTTGTTCAGTCCTATAAATCTGATCCAACAATGTAGTAGATATATCTCATAATTTTGAGTCTCGGTTAAAACTAACCAAGTCTTGGAACTGATCAGCATATATCTGGGATTCAGTTATATTGTGCCTCCTCTTTAAGTCATTATCTATCACAGAAACATAAATCAGAGATTGCATCTCCAGCTTTATATTCCTTTTCTAAATATTTTAAACGCATTTTCTTTGGTGAGGTTCAAACTCAATTCGAACCCTTACTAGAACAAGGAGTAACCGAACCATCTAACATAAAATACAACGAGACTAAACACCTAAGACGGTAAAAAAGTAGATTTAAAGCAACTACCAAAACATAGCAATTACTGCATCCAACCCGTACATCATACAATAATTTTATTTATAATAAAAGCTAAAGAATTTCTCCTTCTTTGCTTACACAATCTACGTTAATTACGGCTTATTCTATGACATTTTTCTGCCTCCTTTTGCCCTCCAAGTACCGGTAGTGGAGCTTCAATTAATCCCTACAGAGTAGCACATCCGTGCCCGGAATCTTTCGTGGCCTTCCCCAGCCCCGTTTTGCACTCTAATTAAATGCCATTTGTAGAGCAAAACCTGATCCTTGGGGAGTGGAAATATTCGTGTCCTAATTCTTTTGTGGTCTTTCTCTAACTTAAGTTTTGCACTTATAAGTGCAATTGTGGTGCATCAATTGATCATTAGGTAACATCAACATCCTCATCATGGAAAATAGACAAAGTATGCACATACATAACTTCCTCCCACATGCTCCAATTGTTTTATACTTTTAGGTGTCGTCTGTGGTGCATCTTCCTCCCATGTGCTCCAAGGACTTCTTGTGCGGCGTTCTCCTGTCTCATTTTGTATCTCTTGACACTAATTGTTTAATAATTTTCTACGGTGGTGCTTCATCAACAACCCGGTGTGTGCCATAACACTCTGAGTGTTGTGCCATTCCCAGCACCACAATTATTACTAAATGATGGATAGTGGATCCTTAATTGTTGGGTTTGCATGGCCATGGATCTTTTCATTCAGACCACTATATAGACAATTGTTTTGTTTCCTACCAAGCCTATTGTGCATAATTTATTATGCACAGGGGATGCGAATTTTAATATATAATTTCAAGAAGTTCAAAAATATTATCTTATAAAAGAATCCTTGGGTGTATTTTTCTTTTTAAGATATACATGTTTATTTTATTTCTTTATTTCTATTTTAAACATATTCTATTTATCATCAGTTTTATAAATTTTACTTCATTACTCTCTCATATATGTACTCCATGAACTTACGTTCGTTGTAAAGGAATTTTCAAGTTGTCTCTCATATATATACTCCATCAATTTACATTGGCGGTAAAAGAATTTTCTAAGTTTTTTTCTTGTTTTGTTGCAAGTTGATTAGTTCCATATATGTCCAGGGTTATTATTAAAAACCATTTATTAAGGTAGGCTTGTCCATGTATGCAGCTGTTTGGATCTTTTGGAGTCTTAAAAATTTTATTATTAAAAAAATATCGATTATTAAAAAAAATATCCTTCTGTCAGGAGTTGTGAGAATGTTAGGGGGATATCATAGTTTAGCTCGAGACATTTTTGTTCCACTCATATTAATAATAATTAGTCATTTATTTGTCTATATCCTTTGCCAAAGAATTGGGACAAAATTTTGGGGGTAACATTACTCTTAGTACATTAATTGATGTATTCACAACACCCAAAAACATATTGACCATATTTATTAACACTAATATAATATTCTTATTTTCACATTTTAATTTTTCTTTTTTCATTCCTCGAGAATTTTCTTGACAACTTATTCACAATTGCTTCCGGTTTATGGTGAAAAGTAGTTTCATATTCTTTTCAAGGAATCATGAAGAAAAGAAACTTTTTTCAAGGGATACCCTTTTGTATTTAAAAGGAAAAATCACATCGTCATATTCTAGTGCATTCATCATAAAAGTTACAATCTTCAATGTCCTAACATCACAACATGACCTAACATTTACTTAACTCATTATATATCATATCATACAAATAATTAAAAAAAATTCAGATTTTAGACATGTTCCGAACCTTAAAGAAGTTCAAACTTTCAAATTAATACAATTTTAATAAATAACAGGGATGACCACTTGTTACTTTTTTAAAAGAAAAATATTTAATTAATTGAATAAAGGATAAAACAAACTCAATTCAAACCCTTACTAGAACAAAGATTAATCAAACGAGACTAACATATAATGTAATGAGACTAAACACCTAAGACCGCAATAAATTAGATTTAAAGCTATAATTTTTATATGTATAAAATTATCATGACCCCTCACATAACTCAATTCATAATTTTTATATGTATAAAATTATCATGACCCCTCACATAACTCAATTCATAATTCATGTTTCTCAAATCATTCCAATTTGATTTAAAGCTGAAGATAGAAAAATGTGTGTGCTCCAGAATGAAGGTAATCTATAAATTTATTTTATTTTATTTATGTGTGTATGTGTGTGTATGTTATGCTTGTGAATATAATTAACTTTCCTTACTTATTGTTAATGATGATATTGTTATTATTGTAGGATTGTATCTTTAATATACTATCCTGATAAAATGATTAGAAAAGAAAGCCATGTACTTCAGATTAATCCCAACATAGATTATTTCAAGATCTCTGACAGTCTCCTTCTAACCGGCCCTCATTTTTCTTGCCATACTCTCAAACCTACGACCAGATCTAGTTTTTGGTACTTACAACCAGAATCAAAATTAGAGAAATTTATAAAAATTTATTTTATATTATTTCTCTTATTCATAGGTTGACTCCACAAATATGCGATCTAAAAGAACACAAGTCACTCAGGACTCATCAAAACTTGCAATAAAATCTATTCCGCTGATTCATACAACTGTTAGTGTTGGTCATTATGATCATATGCAAGATCTTTTATTTCAAAAGTTAGTAACAATAATGGTGATAGGAATGGCTTGGCTACCACATCACATGCGCAACAATTTCGACCTATTAAGATGCACTCAGAGTGTCATGGCATAAAGGGGGTTGTTGATGAAGTACCACCCTAGGAAACTAATATTGAACAACTGGCATTAAGATCGAGGTACAAAATGAAGTAGGGGAAGACCGGAAAAGAAGCCCTTGAAGCGGGTGGGAAGAAGTTATGTGCACACCTTGTTTATCTCCCGTGATCGGGATGTTGTTGCCTAAGGATCAATTAATGCACCACAAAAAGCCTCTAAAAGTGTAAAACAAGTTAAGGAAATACGGTGAAAGAAACTGGACACGAATGTTTCCACTCCCCAAGGATCAGTTGTTGCTCTACAAGTGGCACTTAAGAGTGCAAAATTAGGCATAGGAAGGCCACTAAAGAATCTGGGCTCAAATGTTCGCTACTCTGCATGGATTAATTGAAACTCCAAAAAACGTACTTAGGAGGGCAAAAGGAGGGCGAAATGCCATAGAAGAAATTGTAATAACATAGATTTTGAAGCAAACATGTTCTAAACCTTAGAGAAGCTCAAACTTTTAAAATTATACAAACTTAAAAATATTAGGGTATAACACCATGTTATTTTTTCAAAAGCAAATATATATCTAATTAGAAAAAGGATAAAGCAAACTCAATTTAAACCTTTATTAGAACAAGGAGTAACCGCACCAGACTAGCATCAAATGCAATATGACTAAATACCTAAGGCCCTATTAAATTAGATTTAAAGTGACTACCAAATTTAAGCAATTACTCCATCCTCGTACACCATACTATAAGTTCATTAAAAAATAAGCTAAAACTTTCTCCTTGTTTACTTACACTACCTACGTTAGTTACAGCTTCTTTTATGACATTTTTCTACCTCTTTTTTCCCTTCCCAGTACCAATTATGGAGCTTCAATTAATCCATACGAGTAGCACATTCGTGCCCATATTCTTTGGCGGCCATCCCCTACCTTATTTTGCACTCTAATTACGTGCCACTTGTAGAGAAAAACCTCATCTTTGGAGAGTAGAAACATTCGTGCCCCAATTCTTTCTTGCTCTTACCCTAACTTATTTTACACTTTTAAGTGCCATTTTTGGTGAATCAATTAATTATTAGGTAGCAACAACATCATGATCATAGGAGATAGAGAAGGTATTCACGTACATGACTTCTTCCCACCTATTCCAAGGGCTTCTTGTGTGGCCTTCCCATATACCATTTTGTACCTTTTGGCGCTAGTTGTTCAATAATAGTTTCCTGTGGTGGTGCTTCATAACAACCCACTATGTGCCATAACACTCTCAGTGTGTCTCAATGTCTCTCATGGCACAGAGCAGTTGTTGAGGAAGCACCATCCTAGGAAACTATTATTGAATAAGTGGCACAAGAGGTAGAAAATGAAGCAAAGGAAGGCCACAAAAGAAGCCCTTAAAGCTGGTGGGAAGAGGTTATGTGCACACCTTGTTTATCTCCCATGATCACGATGTTGTTGTTTCCTATAGATCAATTGATGCACCACAAAAAGCCTTTAAAAGTGTAAAACAACTCACCGGAATACCTTGAAAGAATGAGGGCATGAATATTTCCACTCCTCAAGGATATGCGGTTTCATTACAAGTGGCACTAAAGAGTGCAAAAACAGGCTGGGGAAGGCCACCAAAGAATCTAGGCACGGATATTGCTACTCCGCAAGGATTAACTGAAACTCCACAAATGTTACTGGAAATTAAGGACAAAATAAGGCAATAAAATGTCATAGAAGAAGCGGTAATAACATAGATTGTGGAAAGAAACAAGGAACAAGACTTTACTTATTTATTTAAAGAAACGTATAGTATGGTGTACTTCATTGATGCAATAATTGTTAAGTTTTAGTGGTTCGAATCTAATATATATTCTTAGGAGTTTAGTCTCATTTCATTTTATTCTATTAGTATGGTTTAGTCATTCCTTGTTCAAGTAAGGGTTTGAATTGAGTATATTTTATCCTTTTAAATAATTAATATGTTCTTTGAAAAATAACCTCGGATTGTTCATATTATATTTTAAGATTCTATTAATTTAAAAGTGGGAACTTCATTAAGGTTTGGGACATGCTTAAAATCTAAACATTTGATTAATTGAATTATATGATATAATGAGTTAAGTAAGTGTTAACTCATGTTGTGATGTTTAGACACTGAAGAAAGTAAATGATGCATGCACTAGAAAAAATAAGGATGTGATTATTGATTTGAAATACAAAACACTATTCCTTGACAAAAGTTCTTCTCTTGAGGGATTTCTGTAAAAAGATAAAGCTACTTTTTACGGCAAAGGTGGAAGCAATTGTGAATTAGCTATCAAGATAATTCTCATGCAAAATAAAAAATAAAATGAGAAAACAACATATTTGTGCTAATTAATATGATAAGTATGTTTTTGCTTGATGTGATACAGTAATGTACTTTTTTCTTATAAGAATATCACATTCAAACATTGATATTTGGATTCATTTCTTTTTCTATTCTAACTCCCTAATTCTTCCATGAACCTCTTAACATTTTGTAAGCCAACAATAAATTCAATAAAGACATTATTCTATATTTGTTTGGGGCTGGGTAAAGGGTGATCCACATCCTTCTTAGAGCAATTTCTTCATTACTTTCCTGCATTTATAGTTTTAGAATAGTAGTAGATGGAATATGATAGGAGGCTTGAGGTTACAATGATTTATTAGAAATTTTTTTACATAATTGACATAAATTAATAATAAATATGGGCGTTAACATACATGAATAAAGGATGTTTTATAGCAACTACATGAATGAGACTATAGCAAAATATAAATTCAAGATTTAAATAAGACTTAAGATGGAAACATGATTACAATGCATGAACCTCACTATAATTGAAATTTGACAAGGCACTAAAAAATTGTCGAGAATAACATAATAGGTAAAACAAATAAACTAAAAATAATCACTGATATATATATATGATACATGCTAACACAATTCCAATAACATAGTACATCAAAAATCAAGTAAATATTATAATAGGCATAGTAAGTGTATATACCATGTGGTTAGCCACATCATTCAGGCTCGAAAGTTTAATTCCACAAACAAGTCCTCGTGAAAATCCTCTATATAAGCATAACAATCAATTAGACATATTATTTGCTAAAAAAATATCTAATATTATTTGTCCATCTTCTTTGTACAATACAAATATTATACAAGTTTCAGTGTTAATATTTATTAGCCCACACAATTTTCATCATTTACCATGCAAATTATGTTGACTTTAAATGAAAACGTACTAGTATTGTTGTATAACCAATGCATGACAATGATAAAAACATGTCACATTTAATATTTCTTAATATGTGTGAGTTGTGTAAATTGGACTATTAAAATGAGAAGGAGGGAGTATGTGTTAAGCGGGTTGGAAGGAGAAGAACATATCTATTCATTAAAAATATTACATAATGTAATATCATATAATCATGAACCATAATTATTACTAATCATTTGAAACTTCACATAATTGTCGTGTTCATCACCAACAGTAGTACGAATCAATGGAACAGATGTTAGCACAAGTTTCTCGAGAATCCCCATCGAGTCATTTTGGTTCTATTAGGTCTCCAATTGTAGAGTCATTGTGTGAATCAAGCAATAATATACAATAAATTGTTATAAATTTCTCTCATTTCAATTTTGGTTGTAAGTACTAGGCACCAACCCTCCTACATGCTCGCAGGTATTGGTAGTATGGTTAAGTGAATGATGCATCAAATAATAAGGTCAGGAAGTTCCTATCATAGTTACCATAAAATGAGTGCATTGTTAGAAGAAGAATTCTTGGTAGCATTCATAAAAGGTTTTAATTGTTAGAGATCTTGAAAAAATCATCATGGGGCTCCATTAGTCAAATATAACTTATCTATTCTAATCATTTTATTGGGATAATACATTAAACATTCAAATCCTTGAACATAAGGAATAATTTCTAGACAATCCTGCAATAATAATAATATCATCAATAACAATAAGTAAGGAAAGAAAATATTCATAAGAATGAAAAACACATACACACATACACATAAACAAAATAAAATAAATTTTTAGATTACTTTCATTCTGGAGCACAAACAATAATCTATCTTGGATGGTGAATCAACGGGAATAATTTGAGAAAGATGAATTATGAATTGGCTTATGTGTGGGATCATGGTAATTATATACACATAAAAATATAGATCTTGTAGTCTAGTGATACTTCATGCCCATGTTAGTTTAAGTTTTGCAAAAAGGTCATGCAATTTAAAATTTAAATTATCTGTTATTTTAATATCTTCAATAAAATGATAAAATGTATGTATTTATCTGAAGAATTTAGATGATATTTTTACAAAATTATTATGAAAAAAGATATTAATATTTTAATGATATCTTATGTATATGACTAGTTTTGATAATTCTTGTATAAAAACAATCATCAATTGGAATCAAGCTACTCATAGACCTACGATATATCATCTTAATCTCAATATCCATGTTCATAATAATTTTTTCAAAGTATCATCTAAATTATTCATATAAATTCATATATTTTTATCATTCTACAAAAGATATCTAGATAACAAATAATTTAAATTTGAATTTCACCACCATGTGCAAAATTTATTATTAACATGGCTATAAAGTTTCATGCCCCTATAATTTTTATATGTACAAAATTATCATGACCCCTCACATAACTCAATTCATAATTCATGTTTCTCAAATCATTCCAATTTGATTTAACGCTGAAGATAGAAAATTGTGTGTGCTCGAGAATGAAGGTAATCTATAAATTTATTTTATTTTATTTATGTGTGTATGTGTGTGTATGTTATGCTTGTGAATATAATTACCTTTACTTACTTATTGTTAATGATGATATTGTTATTATTGTAGGATTGTATCTTTAATATACTATCCTGATAAAATGATTAGAAAAGAAAACCATGTACTTCAATTAATCCCAACATAACATAGATTATTTCAAGATCTCTGACAATTAGAACCTTTTATAAATGCTACGAATAAGTCTCCTTCTAACAAGCACTCATTTATACCGAAATTATTGTGGGAACTTGTTGGCCTTGTGTTATTATGACTTCGTCCCGCGTCTTGCACAGAAAAACCATGGCTAATGTGGCTTACTTGTAAACTTCTAGAAATTTTATTGATGTGTCTTTCACTTACCATACTCCAAAACCTACGACGAGATCTAGTTTTAGGTACTTACAACCAGAATCAAAATGAGAGAAATTTATCAAAATTTATTTTATATTATTTCTCTTATTCATAGGATGACTCCACAAATAGGTGATCTAAAAGAATACAAGTCACTCAGGACTCATCAAAACTTGCAATAACATCTATTCCGCTGATTCATACGACTGTTGGTGTTGGTCATTATGATCATATGCAAGATCTTTTGTTTTAAAAGTTAGTAACAATAATGGTGATAGGAATGGCTTGGCTACCACATCACATGCGCAAAAATTTCAACCTATTAAGATGCACTTAGAGTGTCATGGCATAAAGTGGGTTTTTGATGAAGTACCACCCTAGAAAACTAATATTGAACAACTGGCATTAAGATCGAGGTACAAAATGAAGTTAGGGAAGACCGGGAAAGAAGCCCTTGAAGCGGGTGGGAAGAAGTTATGTGCACACCTTGTTTATCTCCGGTGATCGGGATGTTGTTGCCTAAGGATCAATTAATGCACCACAAAAAGCCTCCAAGTGTAAAACAAGTTAAGGAAATATGGTAAAAGAAACTGGGCACGAATGTTTCCACTCCCCAAGGATCAGTTGTTGCTATACAAGTGGCACTCAAGAGTGCAAAATTAGGCATGGAAAGGCCACTAAAGAATCTGGGCTCAGATGTTCGCTACTCTGCATGGATTAATTGAAACTCCAAAAAACGTACTTAGGAGGGCAAAAGGAGGGAAAATGCCATAGAAGAAATCGTAATAACATAGATTTTGAAGGCAAACATGTTCTCAACCTTGGAGAAGCTCAAACTTTTAAAATTATACAAACTTAAATATATTAGGGTATAACACCATGTTATTTTTTCAAAAGCAAATATTTGTCTAATTAGAAAAAGGATAAAGCAAACTCAATTTAAACCATTATTAGAACAAGGAGTAACCGCACCAGACTAGCATCAAATTCAATATGACTATATACCTAAGACTGTATTAAATTAGATTTAAAGTGACTACCAAATTTAAGCAATTTCTGATCCTCGTACACCATACTATAAGTCCATTAAAAAATTAGCTAAAGACTTTCTCTTTGTTTACTTACACTACCTACGTTAGTTACGGCTTCTTTTATGACATTTTTCTACCTCTTTTTGCCCTTCCTAGTACCAGTTATAGAGCTTCAATTAATCCATACGAGAAGCACATTCGTGCCCATATTCTTTGGCGGCCATCCCCTGCCTTGTTTTGCACTCTAATTACGTGCCATTTGTAGAGAAAAACCTCATCCTTGGAGAGTAGAAACATTCGTGCCCCAATTCTTTCTTAGTCTTACCGTAAGTTATTTTACACTTTTAAGTGCCATTTTTTGTGAATCAATTAAGTATTAGGTAACAACATCATGATCATAGGAGATAGAGAAGGTATTCACATACATGACTTCTTCCCACCTATTCCAAGGGCTTCTTGTTTGGCCTTCCCATATACCATTTTGTACCTTTTGGCCCTAGTTGTTCAATAATAGTTTCCTGGGATGGTGCTTCATCAACAACCCACTATGTGCCATAACACTCTCAGTGTGTCTCAATGTGTCTCATAGCACACAGCAGGTTGTTGAGGAAGCACCACCCTAGGAAACTATTATTGAACAAGTGGCACAAGAGATAGAAAATGGAGCAGAGGAAGGCCACACAAGAAGCCCTTAAAGCTGGTGGGAAGAGGTTATGTGCACACCTTGTTTATCTCCCATGATCAGGATGTTGTTGTTGCCTATAGATCAATTGATGCACCACAAAAAGCATTTAAAAGTGTAAAACAACTCACGCGAATACCTTGAAAGAATGAGGGCACGAATGTTTCCACTCCTCAAGGATAGGCTCTTTCTCTACGAGTGGCACTAAAGAGTGCAAAAACAGGCCGGGGAAGGCCACCAAAGAATCTAGGCACGGATGTTGCTACTCCGCAAGGATTAATTGAAACTCCACAAATGCTACTCGGTATTAAGGACAAAATAAGGCAATAAAATGTCATAGAAGAAGCCGTAATAACATAGATTGTGGAAAGAAACAAGGAACAAGACTTTACTTATTTATTTAAAGAAACGTATAGTATGGTGTACTTCATTGATGCAATAATTGTTAAGTTTTAGTGGTTCGAATCTAATATATGGTCTTAGGTGTTTAGTCTCATTTCATTTTATTCTATTAGTATAATTTAGTCATTCCTTGTTCAAGTAAGAGTTTGAATTGAGTATATTTTATCCTTTTAAATAATTAAATATGTTCTTTTAAATATAACCTCCGATTGTTCATATTATATTTTAAGATTCTATTAATTTAAAAGTGGGAACTTCATTAAGGTTTGGGACATGTTTAAAATCTAAACATTTAATTAGTTGAACTATATGATATAATGAGTTAAGTAAGTGTTAACTCATGTTTTGATGTTTAGACATTGAAGAATGTAAATGATACAGGCACTAGAAAAAATAAGGATGTGATTATTGATTTGAAATAACAAACACTATTCCTTGACAAAAGTTCTTCTCGTGAGGGATTTCTGTAAAAAGATAAAGCTACTTTTTACGGCAAAGGTGGAAACAATTGTGAATGAGCTATCAAGAAAATTCTCATGCAAAATAAAAATTAAAATGAGAAAACAACATATTTGTGTTAATTAATATGAACAGTATGTTTTTACTTGATGTGATACAGTAATGTACTTTTTTCTTATAAGAATAACACATTCAAACATTGATATTTGGATTCATTTCTTTTTCTATTCTAACTCCCTAATTCTTCCATGAACCTCTTTACATTTTGTAAGCCAACAAGAAATTCAATAAAGACATTATTCTATATTTGTTTGGGGATGGGTAAAGGGTGATCCACATCCTTCTTAGAGCAGTTTTTTCATTACTTTCGTGCATTTATAGTTTAAGAATAGAAGTAGATGGAATATGATAGGAGGCTTGAGGTTACAATGATTTATGACATAAATTAATAATAAATATGAGCGTTAACATACATGAATAAAGGATATTTTATAGCAACTACATGAATGAGACTATAGCAAAATATAAATTCAAGATTTAAATAAGACTTAAGATGGAAACATGATTATTATGCCTGAACCTCACTATAATTGAAATTTGACAAGGAACTAAAAAATGTCTGAGAATAACATAATAGATAAAAACAAATAAACTAAAAATAATCACTGATATATGATACATGCTAACACAATTCCAATAACATAGTACATCAAAAATCAAGTAAATATTAGAATAGGCATAGTAAGTGTATATATACCATGTGGTTAACCACATTATTCAGGCCAGAAAGTTTAATTCCACACACAAGTCCTCGTGTAAATCCTGTATATAAGCATAACAATCATGAACCCTATCACTTTCTCTCATAATTAGTATAATTCCAACTCACTAAAATTATGTACAAAAACAAATCAACTAGTTAAGAGTTAATGAAAAAACATCAATAAAAGACTTATATAACAACCATCTTTCGGAGAAATTCACCCTCTAATATGAAACAATAACCATATTTATAGAAAAGTAAAACCAGTCAAATCCAAACATGCTTAATAATAAGATGATATACATCAGAAGATAGATAAAATAATCTTACCTTCCTTTTATCGAAAGAGTGAGCAATTGCTTCAAATTTATTTTGAAAGGAGGCTCTGCACAAATCCTTCTTATTATTATTGGTTTCGCCGCCTTCTAATATGAAGTACAAACCCGAATGAAGGGTGTTGTATTCTCCGCCCAAGTGTTTAATATCTAGAGCGCAATATGCCTGGTTTGGCCGCCCTTCTAATATGAAATACAAACCCTAATGAGGGTTGTTATGTTCTCGGCCCAAGGTAGATTCTATTGGGCCACAACCAATATCTAGAGTCAATAAGCATTATTCATGTGCACGTCTCTGAAATTCACAGACAAACATAATGATTAGATTGGGCCGTTCAAGGTTATTTATTTAAAAACACGTACTAATGATGTGTAATGACCTTACAACTAAATTAACTTCATCGTTTTTAGTAATTAAAATTTATGACATCATAGTTTAAAGATTATTCAAATGAAAACTTGTTAAAGAGGTAAATGGATTTCATGCATAGTTAGAATTGATTTTTTCACAAAATTGATTTTTTCTTTGAATTAAAAATTATAAAATATAGTATTTATATCAAAAGTTTATAATCATATTGTTATATTTTTATAAATTTTAATCAAATAAAAATAAATCGTAATAAATTTTCATAAATAATGTTGGATGAAACTCAAAACTTAGTGAAGAATATATAAAAAATAATAAGATATATAAATATAGGTGATGAAGGTATAGAATAATGTGTATTTGATCATATATATATTATATGATCAAATAAAAACTTTTTTAAGTTACAAACTTACAAACTTTTTTTTATTCTCCCATCGTGTTAATCCTTAGTTATAGAAAGTATTCATGTTGAAAATTCTTTAAAAAACATCACAATTTTTAAAAATAACGCATAAATAAATCGCGCATTCAACACATTTGTAAGTGGGGTTCAACATCGGATGTAGAACACTAATTATCATTATGTTGAATATATCTATAAAGATACTTAAACTATACCTCGGGGTTTGGGTGGGGTTTAGAAACATAAATATTAGTTATATAATACGTTTAACTTAGTTCTTACATTCAAAAATTAGTTTATGTACTTTTCCAACACAATTTTTAACCGATATTCAACAAAATATGTTAAAAAAATGTTGAACTCAAATTATATGTCTGTTGAACGCAGAAAATTTGTAAGTTTGTACCAGAAATATATATATATATATATATATATATATATATATATATATATATATATATATATATATATATATATATATATATATAGTCAAGTTCTATGGAGTACAAAAAATATTGGAGTATTGGAGTACAAGATTGATACAGTATAATCTCGTCATTTAAATCTTATTTTTTTTGTTCTACAATATTTGTAAACATCCAACAACCCGCCGATTATGTTCGGCAGCATAAACATTGTAATCAAAAGATGGAACGATTACTTTTATAATCGTAGGACACTATGTTCTGCAATATAACTTATAAGCAGAACAATAATTTTAATGCTTGTTAAAGTTGAAAAATATTAATGATTCATTGATAATTATGTTTAATATTAATTATAAATGATATATTATATATAAATTTGGATAATCAGAGATATTAAACTAAAAAATTTATGATTTGTACTTCAATATTCCAATGATTTTATGTACTCAATAAAACTTAACTATATATATATATATATATATATATATATATATATATATATATATATATATATATATATATATGGGAGAGTTCTGGTACAAACTTAAAAACTTACAAATTTTTTTTGTTCAACACATATATAACTTGAGTTCAAAATTTTTGAATATATTTTGGTACACATCAATTAAAATTGTGTTGTAGAAGTACATAAACTAATTTTTTAATGTAAGAACTAAGTTAAACGTATTATATAATCAATATATATCTTTCTAGACCCTACCTAGTTTAAGCATCTCTTTAAATATATTCAGCACAATGATAATAAATGTTGTACACCCAATGTTGAACGTCAGTTATGTGTTGAATGCACGATTTATCTATGCGTTATTTTTAAAATTACGATGTTTTTTCAATAATTTTCAACATAGATACTTTCTATAACTAAGGATTAACAGGTTGGGAGAATAAAAAAAATTCAAAAAAAAGTTTGTAAGTTTGTAACTTAATAAAATTTTTATTTGATCCTATCCCTATATATATATATATATATATATATATATATATATATATATATATATATATATATATATATAACATAATATTGCTCGTATAAATCTCTTAGATTTCTTCAAAGAAGTATAACGGTCAAAATGTACAACAATGTCCTGCATATCTTTTTCAAGAAAGGACTGAATAAGGCGCTAAATATCAAAAACCCCATGGACAAGATTATTTTAGGATAACAATTTAATGCACTGTGCCACTCAATTTTGCTAACTTATAACAATTATAGTCCATCCTAAACCTCCTTCTATAAGCAACCACAATCCCCTTTTGCTATGAAGACATTGTTCATGGCACAACTTCTTCTTTCTCTGTTTTGGGGAGTACAATTATTGGGTCACATGACACCAAAAATATAACGACGAACACATTATTGGGGAGTACAATTATTGTCGAGAATAACATAATAGGTAAAACAAATAAACTAAAAATAATCACTGATATATATATGATACATGCTAACACAATTCCAATAACATAGTACATCAAAAATCAAGTAAATATTAGAATAGGCATAGTAAGTGTATATACCATGTGGTTAGCCACATCATTGAGGCTCGAAAGTTTAATTCCACAAACAAGTCCTCGTGAAAATCCTCTATATAAGCATAACAATCAATTAGACATATTATTTGCTAAAAAAATATCTAATATTATTTGTCCATCTTCTTTGTACAATACAAATATTATACAAGTTTCAGTGTTAATATTTATTAGCCCACACAATTTTCATCATTTACCATGCAAATTATGTTGACTTTAAATGAAAACGTACTAGTATTGTTGTATAACCAATGCATGACAATGATAAAAACATGTCACATTTAATATTTCTTAATATGTGTGAGTTGTGTAAATTGGACTATTAAAATGAGAAGGAGGGAGTATGTGTTAAGCGGGTTGGAAGGAGAAGAACATATCTATTCATTAAAAATATTACATAATGTAATATCATATAATCATGAACCATAATTATTACTAATCATTTGAAACTTCACATAATTGTCGTGTTCATCACCAACAGTAGTACGAATCAATGGAACAGATGTTAGCACAAGTTTCTCCAGAATCCCCATCGAGTCATTTTGGTTCTATTAGGTCTCCAATTGTAGAGTCATTGTGTGAATCAAGCAATAATATACAATAAATTGTTATAAATTTCTCTCATTTCAATTTTGGTTGTAAGTACTAGGCACCAACCCTCCTACATGCTCGCAGGTATTGGTAGTATGGTTAAGTGAATGATGCATCAAATAATAAGGTCAGGAAGTTCCTATCATAGTTACCATAAAATGAGTGCATTGTTAGAAGAAGAATTCTTGGTAGCATTCATAAAAGGTTTTAATTGTTAGAGATCTTGAAAAAATCATCATGGGGCTCCATTAGTCAAATATAACTTATCTATTCTAATCATTTTATTGGGATAATACATTAAACATTCAAATCCTTGAACATAAGGAATAATTTCTAGACAATCCTGCAATAATAATAATATCATCAATAACAATAAGTAAGGAAAGAAAATATTCATAAGAATGAAAAACACATACACACATACACATAAACAAAATAAAATAAATTTTTAGATTACTTTCATTCTGGAGCACAAACAATAATCTATCTTGGATGGTGAATCAACGGGAATAATTTGAGAAAGATGAATTATGAATTGGCTTATGTGTGGGATCATGGTAATTATATACACATAAAAATATAGATCTTGTAGTCTAGTGATACTTCATGCCCATGTTAGTTTAAGTTTTGCAAAAAGGTCATGCAATTTAAAATTTAAATTATCTGTTATTTTAATATCTTCAATAAAATGATAAAATGTATGTATTTATCTGAAGAATTTAGATGATATTTTTACAAAATTATTATGAAAAAAGATATTAATATTTTAATGATATCTTATGTATATGACTAGTTTTGATAATTCTTGTATAAAAACAATCATCAATTGGAATCAAGCTACTCATAGACCTACGATATATCATCTTAATCTCAATATCCATGTTCATAATAATTTTTTCAAAGTATCATCTAAATTATTCATATAAATTCATATATTTTTATCATTCTACAAAAGATATCTAGATAACAAATAATTTAAATTTGAATTTCACCACCATGTGCAAAATTTATTATTAACATGGCTATAAAGTTTCATGCCCCTATAATTTTTATATGTACAAAATTATCATGACCCCTCACATAACTCAATTCATAATTCATGTTTCTCAAATCATTCCAATTTGATTTAACGCTGAAGATAGAAAATTGTGTGTGCTCGAGAATGAAGGTAATCTATAAATTTATTTTATTTTATTTATGTGTGTATGTGTGTGTATGTTATGCTTGTGAATATAATTACCTTTACTTACTTATTGTTAATGATGATATTGTTATTATTGTAGGATTGTATCTTTAATATACTATCCTGATAAAATGATTAGAAAAGAAAACCATGTACTTCAATTAATCCCAACATAACATAGATTATTTCAAGATCTCTGACAATTAGAACCTTTTATAAATGCTACGAATAAGTCTCCTTCTAACAAGCACTCATTTATACCGAAATTATTGTGGGAACTTGTTGGCCTTGTGTTATTATGACTTCGTCCCGCGTCTTGCACAGAAAAACCATGGCTAATGTGGCTTACTTGTAAACTTCTAGAAATTTTATTGATGTGTCTTTCACTTACCATACTCCAAAACCTACGACGAGATCTAGTTTTAGGTACTTACAACCAGAATCAAAATGAGAGAAATTTATCAAAATTTATTTTATATTATTTCTCTTATTCATAGGATGACTCCACAAATAGGTGATCTAAAAGAATACAAGTCATTCAGGACTCATCAAAACTTGCAATAACATCTATTCCGCTGATTCATACGACTGTTGGTGTTGGTCATTATGATCATATGCAAGATCTTTTGTTTTAAAAGTTAGTAACAATAATGGTGATAGGAATGGCTTGGCTACCACATCACATGCGCAAAAATTTCAACCTATTAAGATGCACTTAGAGTGTCATGGCATAAAGTGGGTTTTTGATGAAGTACCACCCTAGAAAACTAATATTGAACAACTGGCATTAAGATCGAGGTACAAAATGAAGTTAGGGAAGACCGGGAAAGAAGCCCTTGAAGCGGGTGGGAAGAAGTTATGTGCACACCTTGTTTATCTCCGGTGATCGGGATGTTGTTGCCTAAGGATCAATTAATGCACCACAAAAAGCCTCCAAGTGTAAAACAAGTTAAGGAAATATGGTAAAAGAAACTGGGCACGAATGTTTCCACTCCCCAAGGATCAGTTGTTGCTATACAAGTGGCACTCAAGAGTGCAAAATTAGGCATGGAAAGGCCACTAAAGAATCTGGGCTCAGATGTTCGCTACTCTGCATGGATTAATTGAAACTCCAAAAAACGTACTTAGGAGGGCAAAAGGAGGGAAAATGCCATAGAAGAAATCGTAATAACATAGATTTTGAAGGCAAACATGTTCTCAACCTTGGAGAAGCTCAAACTTTTAAAATTATACAAACTTAAATATATTAGGGTATAACACCATGTTATTTTTTCAAAAGCAAATATTTGTCTAATTAGAAAAAGGATAAAGCAAACTCAATTTAAACCATTATTAGAACAAGGAGTAACCGCACCAGACTAGCATCAAATTCAATATGACTATATACCTAAGACTGTATTAAATTAGATTTAAAGTGACTACCAAATTTAAGCAATTTCTGATCCTCGTACACCATACTATAAGTCCATTAAAAAATTAGCTAAAGACTTTCTCTTTGTTTACTTACACTACCTACGTTAGTTACGGCTTCTTTTATGACATTTTTCTACCTCTTTTTGCCCTTCCTAGTACCAGTTATAGAGCTTCAATTAATCCATACGAGAAGCACATTCGTGCCCATATTCTTTGGCGGCCATCCCCTGCCTTGTTTTGCACTCTAATTACGTGCCATTTGTAGAGAAAAACCTCATCCTTGGAGAGTAGAAACATTCGTGCCCCAATTCTTTCTTAGTCTTACCGTAAGTTATTTTACACTTTTAAGTGCCATTTTTTGTGAATCAATTAAGTATTAGGTAACAACATCATGATCATAGGAGATAGAGAAGGTATTCACATACATGACTTCTTCCCACCTATTCCAAGGGCTTCTTGTTTGGCCTTCCCATATACCATTTTGTACCTTTTGGCCCTAGTTGTTCAATAATAGTTTCCTGGGATGGTGCTTCATCAACAACCCACTATGTGCCATAACACTCTCAGTGTGTCTCAATGTGTCTCATAGCACACAGCAGGTTGTTGAGGAAGCACCACCCTAGGAAACTATTATTGAACAAGTGGCACAAGAGATAGAAAATGGAGCAGAGGAAGGCCACACAAGAAGCCCTTAAAGCTGGTGGGAAGAGGTTATGTGCACACCTTGTTTATCTCCCATGATCAGGATGTTGTTGTTGCCTATAGATCAATTGATGCACCACAAAAAGCATTTAAAAGTGTAAAACAACTCACGCGAATACCTTGAAAGAATGAGGGCACGAATGTTTCCACTCCTCAAGGATAGGCTCTTTCTCTACGAGTGGCACTAAAGAGTGCAAAAACAGGCCGGGGAAGGCCACCAAAGAATCTAGGCACGGATGTTGCTACTCCGCAAGGATTAATTGAAACTCCACAAATGCTACTCGGTATTAAGGACAAAATAAGGCAATAAAATGTCATAGAAGAAGCCGTAATAACATAGATTGTGGAAAGAAACAAGGAACAAGACTTTACTTATTTATTTAAAGAAACGTATAGTATGGTGTACTTCATTGATGCAATAATTGTTAAGTTTTAGTGGTTCGAATCTAATATATGGTCTTAGGTGTTTAGTCTCATTTCATTTTATTCTATTAGTATAATTTAGTCATTCCTTGTTCAAGTAAGAGTTTGAATTGAGTATATTTTATCCTTTTAAATAATTAAATATGTTCTTTTAAATATAACCTCCGATTGTTCATATTATATTTTAAGATTCTATTAATTTAAAAGTGGGAACTTCATTAAGGTTTGGGACATGTTTAAAATCTAAACATTTAATTAGTTGAACTATATGATATAATGAGTTAAGTAAGTGTTAACTCATGTTTTGATGTTTAGACATTGAAGAATGTAAATGATACAGGCACTAGAAAAAATAAGGATGTGATTATTGATTTGAAATAACAAACACTATTCCTTGACAAAAGTTCTTCTCGTGAGGGATTTCTGTAAAAAGATAAAGCTACTTTTTACGGCAAAGGTGGAAACAATTGTGAATGAGCTATCAAGAAAATTCTCATGCAAAATAAAAATTAAAATGAGAAAACAACATATTTGTGTTAATTAATATGAACAGTATGTTTTTACTTGATGTGATACAGTAATGTACTTTTTTCTTATAAGAATAACACATTCAAACATTGATATTTGGATTCATTTCTTTTTCTATTCTAACTCCCTAATTCTTCCATGAACCTCTTTACATTTTGTAAGCCAACAAGAAATTCAATAAAGACATTATTCTATATTTGTTTGGGGATGGGTAAAGGGTGATCCACATCCTTCTTAGAGCAGTTTTTTCATTACTTTCGTGCATTTATAGTTTAAGAATAGAAGTAGATGGAATATGATAGGAGGCTTGAGGTTACAATGATTTATGACATAAATTAATAATAAATATGAGCGTTAACATACATGAATAAAGGATATTTTATAGCAACTACATGAATGAGACTATAGCAAAATATAAATTCAAGATTTAAATAAGACTTAAGATGGAAACATGATTATTATGCCTGAACCTCACTATAATTGAAATTTGACAAGGAACTAAAAAATGTCTGAGAATAACATAATAGATAAAAACAAATAAACTAAAAATAATCACTGATATATGATACATGCTAACACAATTCCAATAACATAGTACATCAAAAATCAAGTAAATATTAGAATAGGCATAGTAAGTGTATATATACCATGTGGTTAACCACATTATTCAGGCCAGAAAGTTTAATTCCACACACAAGTCCTCGTGTAAATCCTGTATATAAGCATAACAATCATGAACCCTATCACTTTCTCTCATAATTAGTATAATTCCAACTCACTAAAATTATGTACAAAAACAAATCAACTAGTTAAGAGTTAATGAAAAAACATCAATAAAAGACTTATATAACAACCATCTTTCGGAGAAATTCACCCTCTAATATGAAACAATAACCATATTTATAGAAAAGTAAAACCAGTCAAATCCAAACATGCTTAATAATAAGATGATATACATCAGAAGATAGATAAAATAATCTTACCTTCCTTTTATCGAAAGAGTGAGCAATTGCTTCAAATTTATTTTGAAAGGAGGCTCTGCACAAATCCTTCTTATTATTATTGGTTTCGCCGCCTTCTAATATGAAGTACAAACCCGAATGAAGGGTGTTGTATTCTCCGCCCAAGTGTTTAATATCTAGAGCGCAATATGCCTGGTTTGGCCGCCCTTCTAATATGAAATACAAACCCTAATGAGGGTTGTTATGTTCTCGGCCCAAGGTAGATTCTATTGGGCCACAACCAATATCTAGAGTCAATAAGCATTATTCATGTGCACGTCTCTGAAATTCACAGACAAACATAATGATTAGATTGGGCCGTTCAAGGTTATTTATTTAAAAACACGTACTAATGATGTGTAATGACCTTACAACTAAATTAACTTCATCGTTTTTAGTAATTAAAATTTATGACATCATAGTTTAAAGATTATTCAAATGAAAACTTGTTAAAGAGGTAAATGGATTTCATGCATAGTTAGAATTGATTTTTTCACAAAATTGATTTTTTCTTTGAATTAAAAATTATAAAATATAGTATTTATATCAAAAGTTTATAATCATATTGTTATATTTTTATAAATTTTAATCAAATAAAAATAAATCGTAATAAATTTTCATAAATAATGTTGGATGAAACTCAAAACTTAGTGAAGAATATATAAAAAATAATAAGATATATAAATATAGGTGATGAAGGTATAGAATAATGTGTATTTGATCATATATATATTATATGATCAAATAAAAACTTTTTTAAGTTACAAACTTACAAACTTTTTTTTATTCTCCCATCGTGTTAATCCTTAGTTATAGAAAGTATTCATGTTGAAAATTCTTTAAAAAACATCACAATTTTTAAAAATAACGCATAAATAAATCGCGCATTCAACACATTTGTAAGTGGGGTTCAACATCGGATGTAGAACACTAATTATCATTATGTTGAATATATCTATAAAGATACTTAAACTATACCTCGGGGTTTGGGTGGGGTTTAGAAACATAAATATTAGTTATATAATACGTTTAACTTAGTTCTTACATTCAAAAATTAGTTTATGTACTTTTCCAACACAATTTTTAACCGATATTCAACAAAATATGTTAAAAAAATGTTGAACTCAAATTATATGTCTGTTGAACGCAGAAAATTTGTAAGTTTGTACCAGAAATATATATATATATATATATATATATATATATATATATATATATATATATATATATAGTCAAGTTCTATGGAGTACAAAAAATATTGGAGTATTGGAGTACAAGATTGATACAGTATAATCTCGTCATTTAAATCTTATTTTTTTTGTTCTACAATATTTGTAAACATCCAACAACCCGCCGATTATGTTCGGCAGCATAAACATTGTAATCAAAAGATGGAACGATTACTTTTATAATCGTAGGACACTATGTTCTGCAATATAACTTATAAGCAGAACAATAATTTTAATGCTTGTTAAAGTTGAAAAATATTAATGATTCATTGATAATTATGTTTAATATTAATTATAAATGATATATTATATATAAATTTGGATAATCAGAGATATTAAACTAAAAAATTTATGATTTGTACTTCAATATTCCAATGATTTTATGTACTCAATAAAACTTAACTATATATATATATATATATATATATATATATATATATGGGAGAGTTCTGGTACAAACTTAAAAACTTACAAATTTTTTTTGTTCAACACATATATAACTTGAGTTCAAAATTTTTGAATATATTTTGGTACACATCAATTAAAATTGTGTTGTAGAAGTACATAAACTAATTTTTTAATGTAAGAACTAAGTTAAACGTATTATATAATCAATATATATCTTTCTAGACCCTACCTAGTTTAAGCATCTCTTTAAATATATTCAGCACAATGATAATAAATGTTGTACACCCAATGTTGAACGTCAGTTATGTGTTGAATGCACGATTTATCTATGCGTTATTTTTAAAATTACGATGTTTTTTCAATAATTTTCAACATAGATACTTTCTATAACTAAGGATTAACAGGTTGGGAGAATAAAAAAAATTCAAAAAAAAGTTTGTAAGTTTGTAACTTAATAAAATTTTTATTTGATCCTATCCCTATATATATATATATATATATATATATATATATATATATATATATATAACATAATATTGCTCGTATAAATCTCTTAGATTTCTTCAAAGAAGTATAACGGTCAAAATGTACAACAATGTCCTGCATATCTTTTTCAAGAAAGGACTGAATAAGGCGCTAAATATCAAAAACCCCATGGACAAGATTATTTTAGGATAACAATTTAATGCACTGTGCCACTCAATTTTGCTAACTTATAACAATTATAGTCCATCCTAAACCTCCTTCTATAAGCAACCACAATCCCCTTTTGCTATGAAGACATTGTTCATGGCACAACTTCTTCTTTCTCTGTTTTGGGGAGTACAATTATTGGGTCACATGACACCAAAAATATAACGACGAACACATTATTGGGGAGTACAATTATTGTCGAGAATAACATAATAGGTAAAACAAATAAACTAAAAATAATCACTGATATATATATGATACATGCTAACACAATTCCAATAACATAGTACATCAAAAATCAAGTAAATATTAGAATAGGCATAGTAAGTGTATATACCATGTGGTTAGCCACATCATTCAGGCTCGAAAGTTTAATTCCACAAACAAGTCCTCGTGAAAATCCTCTATATAAGCATAACAATCAATTAGACATATTATTTGCTAAAAAAATATCTAATATTATTTGTCCATCTTCTTTGTACAATACAAATATTATACAAGTTTCAGTGTTAATATTTATTAGCCCACACAATTTTCATCATTTACCATGCAAATTATGTTGACTTTAAATGAAAACGTACTAGTATTGTTGTATAACCAATGCATGACAATGATAAAAACATGTCACATTTAATATTTCTTAATATGTGTGAGTTGTGTAAATTGGACTATTAAAATGAGAAGGAGGGAGTATGTGTTAAGCGGGTTGGAAGGAGAAGAACATATCTATTCATTAAAAATATTACATAATGTAATATCATATAATCATGAACCATAATTATTACTAATCATTTGAAACTTCACATAATTGTCGTGTTCATCACCAACAGTAGTACGAATCAATGGAACAGATGTTAGCACAAGTTTCTCCAGAATCCCCATCGAGTCATTTTGGTTCTATTAGGTCTCCAATTGTAGAGTCATTGTGTGAATCAAGCAATAATATACAATAAATTGTTATAAATTTCTCTCATTTCAATTTTGGTTGTAAGTACTAGGCACCAACCCTCCTACATGCTCGCAGGTATTGGTAGTATGGTTAAGTGAATGATGCATCAAATAATAAGGTCAGGAAGTTCCTATCATAGTTACCATAAAATGAGTGCATTGTTAGAAGAAGAATTCTTGGTAGCATTCATAAAAGGTTTTAATTGTTAGAGATCTTGAAAAAATCATCATGGGGCTCCATTAGTCAAATATAACTTATCTATTCTAATCATTTTATTGGGATAATACATTAAACATTCAAATCCTTGAACATAAGGAATAATTTCTAGACAATCCTGCAATAATAATAATATCATCAATAACAATAAGTAAGGAAAGAAAATATTCATAAGAATGAAAAACACATACACACATACACATAAACAAAATAAAATAAATTTTTAGATTACTTTCATTCTGGAGCACAAACAATAATCTATCTTGGATGGTGAATCAACGGGAATAATTTGAGAAAGATGAATTATGAATTGGCTTATGTGTGGGATCATGGTAATTATATACACATAAAAATATCTATCTTGTAGTCTAGTGATACTTCATGCCCATGTTAGTTTAAGTTTTGCAAAAAGGTCATGCAATTTAAAATTTAAATTATCTGTTATTTTAATATCTTCAATAAAATGATAAAATGTATGTATTTATCTGAAGAATTTAGATGATATTTTTACAAAATTATTATGAAAAAAGATATTAATATTTTAATGATATCTTATGTATATGACTAGTTTTGATAATTCTTGTATAAAAACAATCATCAATTGGAATCAAGCTACTCATAGACCTACGATATATCATCTTAATCTCAATATCCATGTTCATAATAATTTTTCTAAAGTATCATCTAAATTATTCATATAAATTCATATATTTTTATCATTCTACAAAAGATATCTAGATAACAAATAATTTAAATTTGAATTTCACCACCATGTGCAAAATTTATTATTAACATGGCTATAAAGTTTCATGCCCCTATAATTTTTATATGTACAAAATTATCATGACCCCTCACATAACTCAATTCATAATTCATGTTTCTCAAATCATTCCAATTTGATTTAACGCTGAAGATAGAAAATTGTGTGTGCTCGAGAATGAAGGTAATCTATAAATTTATTTTATTTTATTTATGTGTGTATGTGTGTGTATGTTATGCTTGTGAATATAATTACCTTTACTTACTTATTGTTAATGATGATATTGTTATTATTGTAGGATTGTATCTTTAATATACTATCCTGATAAAATGATTAGAAAAGAAAACCATGTACTTCAATTAATCCCAACATAACATAGATTATTTCAAGATCTCTGACAATTAGAACCTTTTATAAATGCTACCAATAAGTCTCCTTCTAACAAGCACTCATTTATACGGAAATTATTGTGGGAACTTGTTGGCCTTGTGTTATTATGACTTCGTCCCGCGTCTTGCACAGAAAAACCATGGCTAATGTGGCTTACTTGTAAACTTCTAGAAATTTTATTAATGTGTCTTTCACTTACCATACTCCAAAACCTACGACGAGATCTAGTTTTAGGTACTTACAACCAGAATCAAAATGAGAGAAATTTATCAAAATTTATTTTATATTATTTCTCTTATTCATAGGATGACTCCACAAATAGGTGATCTAAAAGAATACAAGTCACTCAGGACTCATCAAAACTTGCAATAACATCTATTCCGCTGATTCATACGACTGTTGGTGTTGGTCATTATGATCATATGCAAGATCTTTTGTTTTAAAAGTTAGTAACAATAATGGTGATAGGAATGGCTTGGCTACCACATCACATGCGCAAAAATTTCAACCTATTAAGATGCACTTAGAGTGTCATGGCATAAAGTGGGTTTTTGATGAAGTACCACCCTAGAAAACTAATATTGAACAACTGGCATTAAGATCGAGGTACAAAATGAAGTTAGGGAAGACCGGGAAAGAAGCCCTTGAAGCGGGTGGGAAGAAGTTATGTGCACACCTTGTTTATCTCCGGTGATCGGGATGTTGTTGCCTAAGGATCAATTAATGCACCACAAAAAGCCTCCAAGTGTAAAACAAGTTAAGGAAATATGGTAAAAGAAACTGGGCACGAATGTTTCCACTCCCCAAGGATCAGTTGTTGCTATACAAGTGGCACTCAAGAGTGCAAAATTAGGCATGGAAAGGCCACTAAAGAATCTGGGCTCAGATGTTCGCTACTCTGCATGGATTAATTGAAACTCCAAAAAACGTACTTAGGAGGGCAAAAGGAGGGAAAATGCCATAGAAGAAATCGTAATAACATAGATTTTGAAGGCAAACATGTTCTCAACCTTGGAGAAGCTCAAACTTTTAAAATTATACAAACTTAAATATATTAGGGTATAACACCATGTTATTTTTTCAAAAGCAAATATTTGTCTAATTAGAAAAAGGATAAAGCAAACTCAATTTAAACCATTATTAGAACAAGGAGTAACCGCACCAGACTAGCATCAAATTCAATATGACTATATACCTAAGACTGTATTAAATTAGATTTAAAGTGACTACCAAATTTAAGCAATTTCTGATCCTCGTACACCATACTATAAGTCCATTAAAAAATTAGCTAAAGACTTTCTCTTTGTTTACTTACACTACCTACGTTAGTTACGGCTTCTTTTATGACATTTTTCTACCTCTTTTTGCCCTTCCTAGTACCAGTTATGGAGCTTCAATTAATCCATACGAGAAGCACATTCGTGCCCATATTCTTTGGCGGCCATCCCCTGCCTTGTTTTGCACTCTAATTACGTGCCATTTGTAGAGAAAAACCTCATCCTTGGAGAGTAGAAACATTCGTGCCCCAATTCTTTCTTAGTCTTACCGTAAGTTATTTTACACTTTTAAGTGCCATTTTTTGTGAATCAATTAAGTATTAGGTAACAACATCATGATCATAGGAGATAGAGAAGGTATTCACATACATGACTTCTTCCCACCTATTCCAAGGGCTTCTTGTTTGGCCTTCCCATATACCATTTTGTACCTTTTGGCCCTAGTTGTTCAATAATAGTTTCCTGGGATGGTGCTTCATCAACAACCCACTATGTGCCATAACACTCTCAGTGTGTCTCAATGTGTCTCATAGCACACAGCAGGTTGTTGAGGAAGCACCACCCTAGGAAACTATTATTGAACAAGTGGCACAAGAGATAGAAAATGGAGCAGAGGAAGGCCACACAAGAAGCCCTTAAAGCTGGTGGGAAGAGGTTATGTGCACACCTTGTTTATCTCCCATGATCAGGATGTTGTTGTTGCCTATAGATCAATTGATGCACCACAAAAAGCATTTAAAAGTGTAAAACAACTCACGCGAATACCTTGAAAGAATGAGGGCACGAATGTTTCCACTCCTCAAGGATAGGCTCTTTCTCTACGAGTGGCACTAAAGAGTGCAAAAACAGGCCGGGGAAGGCCACCAAAGAATCTAGGCACGGATGTTGCTACTCCGCAAGGATTAATTGAAACTCCACAAATGCTACTCGGTATTAAGGACAAAATAAGGCAATAAAATGTCATAGAAGAAGCCGTAATAACATAGATTGTGGAAAGAAACAAGGAACAAGACTTTACTTATTTATTTAAAGAAACGTATAGTATGGTGTACTTCATTGATGCAATAATTGATAAGTTTTAGTGGTTCGAATCTAATATATGGTCTTAGGTGTTTAGTCTCATTTCATTTTATTCTATTAGTATAATTTAGTCATTCCTTGTTCAAGTAAGAGTTTGAATTGAGTATATTTTATCCTTTTAAATAATTAAATATGTTCTTTTAAATATAACCTCCGATTGTTCATATTATATTTTAAGATTCTATTAATTTAAAAGTGGGAACTTCATTAAGGTTTGGGACATGTTTAAAATCTAAACATTTAATTAGTTGAACTATATGATATAATGAGTTAAGTAAGTGTTAACTCATGTTTTGATGTTTAGACATTGAAGAATGTAAATGATACAGGCACTAGAAAAAATAAGGATGTGATTATTGATTTGAAATAACAAACACTATTCCTTGACAAAAGTTCTTCTCGTGAGGGATTTCTGTAAAAAGATAAAGCTACTTTTTACGGCAAAGGTGGAAACAATTGTGAATGAGCTATCAAGAAAATTCTCATGCAAAATAAAAATTAAAATGAGAAAACAACATATTTGTGTTAATTAATATGAACAGTATGTTTTTACTTGATGTGATACAGTAATGTACTTTTTTCTTATAAGAATAACACATTCAAACATTGATATTTGGATTCATTTCTTTTTCTATTCTAACTCCCTAATTCTTCCATGAACCTCTTTACATTTTGTAAGCCAACAAGAAATTCAATAAAGACATTATTCTATATTTGTTTGGGGATGGGTAAAGGGTGATCCACATCCTTCTTAGAGCAGTTTTTTCATTACTTTCGTGCATTTATAGTTTAAGAATAGAAGTAGATGGAATATGATAGGAGGCTTGAGGTTACAATGATTTATGACATAAATTAATAATAAATATGGGCGTTAACATACATGAATAAAGGATATTTTATAGCAACTACATGAATGAGACTATAGCAAAATATAAATTCAAGATTTAAATAAGACTTAAGATGGAAACATGATTATTATGCCTGAACCTCACTATAATTGAAATTTGACAAGGAACTAAAAAATGTCTGAGAATAACATAATAGATAAAAACAAATAAACTAAAAATAATCACTGATATATGATACATGCTAACACAATTCCAATAACATAGTACATCAAAAATCAAGTAAATATTAGAATAGGCATAGTAAGTGTATATATACCATGTGGTTAACCACATTATTCAGGCCAGAAAGTTTAATTCCACACACAAGTCCTCGTGTAAATCCTGTATATAAGCATAACAATCATGAACCCTATCACTTTCTCTCATAATTAGTATAATTCCAACTCACTAAAATTATGTACAAAAACAAATCAACTAGTTAAGAGTTAATGAAAAAACATCAATAAAAGACTTATATAACAACCATCTTTCGGAGAAATTCACCCTCTAATATGAAACAATAACCATATTTATAGAAAAGTAAAACCAGTCAAATCCAAACATGCTTAATAATAAGATGATATACATCAGAAGATAGATAAAATAATCTTACCTTCCTTTTATCGAAAGAGTGAGCAATTGCTTCAAATTTATTTTGAAAGGAGGCTCTGCACAAATCCTTCTTATTATTATTGGTTTCGCCGCCTTCTAATATGAAGTACAAACCCGAATGAAGGGTGTTGTATTCTCCGCCCAAGTGTTTAATATCTAGAGCGCAATATGCCTGGTTTGGCCGCCCTTCTAATATGAAATACAAACCCTAATGAGGGTTGTTATGTTCTCGGCCCAAGGTAGATTCTATTGGGCCACAACCAATATCTAGAGTCAATAAGCATTATTCATGTGCACGTCTCTGAAATTCACAGACAAACATAATGATTAGATTGGGCCGTTCAAGGTTATTTATTTAAAAACACGTACTAATTATGTGTAATGACCTTACAACTAAATTAACTTCATCGTTTTTAGTAATTAAAATTTATGACGTCATAGTTTAAAGATTATTCAAATGAAAACTTGTTAAAGAGGTAAATGGATTTCATGCATAGTTAGAATTGATTTTTTCACAAAATTGATTTTTTCTTTGAATTAAAAATTATAAAATATAGTATTTATATCAAAAGTTTATAATCATATTGTTATATTTTTATAAATTTTAATCAAATAAAAATAAATCGTAATAAATTTTCATAAATAATGTTGGATGAAACTCAAAACTTAGTGAAGAATATATAAAAAATAATAAGATATATAAATATAGGTGATGAAGGTATAGAATAATGTGTATTTGATCATATATATATTATATGATCAAATAAAAACTTTTTTAAGTTACAAACTTACAAACTTTTTTTTATTCTCCCATCGTGTTAATCCTTAGTTATAGAAAGTATTCATGTTGAAAATTCTTTAAAAAACATCACAATTTTTAAAAATAACGCATAAATAAATCGCGCATTCAACACATTTGTAAGTGGGGTTCAACATCGGATGTAGAACACTAATTATCATTATGTTGAATATATCTATAAAGATACTTAAACTATACCTCGGGGTTTGGGTGGGGTTTAGAAACATAAATATTAGTTATATAATACGTTTAACTTAGTTCTTACATTCAAAAATTAGTTTATGTACTTTTCCAACACAATTTTTAACCGATATTCAACAAAATATGTTAAAAAAATGTTGAACTCAAATTATATATCTGTTGAACGCAGAAAATTTGTAAGTTTGTACCAGAAATATATATATATATATATATATATATATATATATATATAGTCAAGTTCTATGGAGTACAAAAAATATTGGAGTATTGGAGTACAAGATTGATACAGTATAATCTCGTCATTTAAATCTTATTTTTTTTGTTCTACAATATTTGTAAACATCCAACAACCCGCCGATTATGTTCGGCAGCATAAACATTGTAATCAAAAGATGGAACGATTACTTTTATAATCGTAGGACACTATGTTCTGCAATATAACTTATAAGCAGAACAATAATTTTAATGCTTGTTAAAGTTGAAAAATATTAATGATTCATTGATAATTATGTTTAATATTAATTATAAATGATATATTATATATAAATTTGGATAATCAGAGATATTAAACTAAAAAATTTATGATTTGTACTTCAATATTCCAATGATTTTATGTACTCAATAAAACTTAACTATATATATATATATATATATATATATATGGGAGAGTTCTGGTACAAACTTAAAAACTTACAAATTTTTTTTGTTCAACACATATATAACTTGAGTTCAAAATTTTTGAATATATTTTGGTACACATCAATTAAAATTGTGTTGTAGAAGTACATAAACTAATTTTTTAATGTAAGAACTAAGTTAAACGTATTATATAATCAATATATATCTTTCTAGACCCTACCTAGTTTAAGCATCTCTTTAAATATATTCAGCACAATGATAATAAATGTTGTACACCCAATGTTGAACGTCAGTTATGTGTTGAATGCACGATTTATCTATGCGTTATTTTTAAAATTACGATGTTTTTTCAATAATTTTCAACATAGATACTTTCTATAACTAAGGATTAACAGGTTGGGAGAATAAAAAAAATTCAAAAAAAAGTTTGTAAGTTTGTAACTTAATAAAATTTTTATTTGATCCTATCCCTATATATATATATATATATATATATATATATATATATAACATAATATTGCTCGTATAAATCTGTTAGATTTCTTCAAAGAAGTATAACGGTCAAAATGTACAACAATGTCCTGCATATCTTTTTCAAGAAAGGACTGAATAAGGCGCTAAATATCAAAAACCCCATGGACAAGATTATTTTAGGATAACAATTTAATGCACTGTGCCACTCAATTTTGCTAACTTATAACAATTATAGTCCATCCTAAACCTCCTTCTATAAGCAACCACAATCCCTTTTTGCTATGAAGACATTGTTCATGGCACAACTTCTTCTTTCTCAGTTTTGGGGAGTACAATTATTGGGTCACATGACACCAAAAATATAACGACGAACACAAAAGAGTTTAAGATCGAAGTGACCGAGTGCGTTCAATTTCTTATGTCTTATAATTGAAATCAATTAAATAATAATATTTTAAAATTTTATTTGAAAGAAAATTTATTTTTAAAATCTAATTAATTTTAATTAACTCCAAAAGTTGAATTTATAGATTATTAAAAATTTTATAAAAGGCTTAAAATTAAGTATACCCAACAAAAATAATACTAGTCAGCACAAATAAAATTTAATTTTTAAAAACAAAGTAGGAAAAAATAATATGATAATGAATGATATGTTAATATTAATAAACATCAAATACACGTGGAAAAAAATGTTATAGTAAAATTCAATATCCGAAGATATAAAAAAAAGTGAGTGCAAACTTTATAAGAGCCAAAATTGAAAAATAAAATAACTTTTTATCTAATAATATTACTAAGGGAAATCCTCAATTTATAAAAAACAAGCTGCACTCAATCAAAATCTATTCCAAATATGAAATTTGTAAAATAATATATAATTATTTTTCTGGTTATCCGACTGAATTTGCACTCATTAAAATTTAAATTACTGCACTCACAATCATCGAATCTCATATCTCCGATAGTTAATTAAAATTTTCTCAAAATAATTATGCTCTATTCACAAAATCTTGCATCTCAAAATTTAATCACCCAAACTTTTATTCAAATAATAAAAATAACTAAATTATGACTATAATTTCTATAAGAAAGTTTTGTTGTTTACAACTTGCTAAGAACCTAGATTTAATACAACATTTATAGTCCACCTCTCGTCCAACCATCTTTGATTTATAATTTCATTTCATTAGAATGTCATTTGAATCCATCTTTCTATTTTATTAAGCAATTCATTATCCAACATTGATATAGGAGTCTTCTTTTTTCGACAATAACGGTCAAATATTTTTACTTTCGACCTTTCTGCAACTATTCGAAATTAAACATGTTAAAAATAAATAAACGATCGAACTTAATTAATTCTGACCGAAATATTAGACCAGGTAATTTCGACCATGAATGATCACGATTAGCATTTTGAATTTTTCAACCCAAAAAATTATTTCAGGCAAAAAAAGTAATTTCCCACCCAGAATTAGAAAAAATGCAAAATTGATTGAACATACATATTAATTTCGACCAATTAGAGTCGAACATACTTGGTCGAATTTAATTAGTCTATCTTTATTTTTGATCGAATTTAATTGAACAATAGCATGAATCATATGGTCGAAATTAATATATCATTCCCTTTTTGTAGTTGAATTTAGATATTCGAATGAAATCGAATCGCCTCCAATAATATCACATAAATCATTTTGAAATTTTTTTTAGAACAATGGTGGGAAAATTTCCACTCAGGAGTTAATTTCGGGCGCTATCTTTTCAACCAATATAGTGGGAGGAAAAACTTTCTCCATGAGATATTTTCGACCAGTCATATCCGATCCCCGGTGGAACTTATATATGTTTTGGACCAGTTATTTTTCATCAAAGTTATTTTCAGCCTCTTTTAGTCATAGTTCTTATTTTCGACCATTTATATTCTTCCGTCTTTATTTTTGACCATTTATATTCGACTGCCTTTATTTTCGAACTTCTGTTAATTAATTTGTGTGACTCCTATAATAATGAGTCAAGATTAATTTGTTCATTACTGTGTAGATTACAAATTATTTAAATTGGGGTTAGAGAATTAATTTATTAGGTTACAATTTCAATTAGCTTGGGGGTTACATTTTTTTACCCCTATAAATTGAGTCCATTGCTTCATTGTTTGACACACATAAATTGTATTCATCATAGAGTTTTAGGTTCTAGCTTTCCGTGAGATAAAAGCACTGTTTGTTCAGTTCGTAAGAGGCGGGTTTTGGAAGACATAAAGGTAAAACGTGCACGTTCAATTACCAGCTTACCTGTTTTAAGTACAACATAGTTTTCACGTGCCTCACTTGTTTGGTATTTTGGTGTTGATTATTTGATGGGTTTTGGAAGACATAAAGGTAAAACGTGCACGTTCAATTACCAGCTTACCTGTTTTAAGTACAACATAGTTTTCTCATGCCTCACTTTTTTGGTATTTTGGTGTTGATTATTTGATGCGAGGTACTTTCTTATATAATATTCTTACACAATTATTATAACTATCATGTATACGAAGATTCGACTCACTCAGGAGATGCCTAGCACACTTGCCCTTAGTAGTTGACGGACAGTCCATAACCCGATATTTGAGATCCCCCAGTAATGGGGTAGTTCCTCGTAAAGAAAAAAAGAAGACAGATTCCATTTTTAATTCGACCTAAATCATGTTTTGATAGATTTTCTACCTTATTTCATATTATGTTTATGGAGAAATAAAATTGTGAAAGAAGCATCACGAGAGTTACGGCTCACTGACAAGGTGGAAATATATATATGAACAAGTTTATGGTATAAATAATGTACATAAAACCATAGGAAAATATTATATTGAATGTTTTGTCTGCAACTATTGATTTTACTACTTCTGTGCTATTCGAATGTTGCAGTCTGTGGACAAAACAGGCGGATATAGGACACTGGCTGCACATACAAAATCAGATAAATCTCCGGAGGGACTGCGTGACAAAGTCACAGCTGATGATGTCAATGTTGGGCAGAAGCAAGTCATATAAAACAGGGAATTGGATTGGTGATGAATCGCGGAAAGTATGCTTCCATCCACTGTTCTCTAAAGTTGACGAGTCTATGATCTGTGTTCCAGTGTTGGCAAGGAAGCTTGCGCAGATTCAGGCTACAATCATATCAAGTACTTGCTTGAAATTGTCAGAAAAGTTACTTGTAAGTTAAATGGTAACTTTTCGGAGCTTAATAATTAAGTTTCTGAATGAAAAAATTCAAGACATATACCATACTTGTGGTGATCCATAGAGTATATGGAAATGTGGAGTAAGTTCAAGACATCACCTGATACTTTTAAGGGGAGTTTTGATGGTGATTTTTCGGACAGCTGATATTGAAGGTTTTGGGCAAGTTGATATTCTGTTGGCTTGAAGATGGGGCTAACCTCTTGAGTAATGCTATCACAGACAAGAGTTGCTAAGGATTTGCTATAAATTGCACTAAAATCTTGACTTCCCTTGTGTTCCTTCTCGTGCTTGTTCTTTATTTAATTTTTGAATCTGTACATGGTATTAAAATCTTGCATATGTCACTCTTTTCTTACTTGATTAAATTTGAATTTTAGTTTATATTATATATTCAAAATTTTAGTTTATATAATGTTTTCGTATAAATTATATTTGAAATTGTGTTTTATTGAGTGTAATCTTTATTTTATACTTAATCTATTGTTAATTTGAATTTAATAAGTTTTAAGAGAGTTTAATTTTATTATATTTCACAATTAATATATACATGTTATAATAAGTACGTAAAAAATATTAAATGTAATTTATTACTATTTAATAATTATATTAACATATAATCAATCAATTAACTAAACATATAAAACCAAACCAAACCAAACATACTCAGTGAGCAGCGTCTGCGGAGGGTAAGATGTACGCAGCCTTGCCCCTACCCTTAAAGTAGAGGGGCTGTTTCCGTTTAGTGCACAACAAATAAAATAGTGTGTGCTATAATAAGAATATAATACCTTAGCCCATGGCCTTCTTCACATGGGACTTACCCAAACATTTTTGATTGGCGCTAATGCATCTGGTAATGACTGAGCTGAACCCTCCTTTTAAACATACACCATAACCCTCATAATCTCTGTGAGCCACGAGACCTAGTCTCAACTACTCTAATACGCCGTCTCCAATCATTCTTATCTAATGTCATATCACCCGTGAGATTTAAGGCTCCCATGTCCAAACTTAATTGATCAGCCCATGTCCGACGAGGCCGACCCCTCTTTCTCTTACCCCGAACCGATATGTGTTCTACTCTCCTAACCCGTGCTGAGTTACATTTACGCCGAACATGTCCATACCAACGTAAACGTCCCTCCCTTATCTTCTTAGAGATAGACTCAACACCTAAAAGACGTCGAAAAGTATCATTCAGTATATGATCTGTCATGGTGTTACCACAGATCCGACGCAACATACGCATTTCGGCTATCTCTAGCCTACGTTCCTGAGCCTTTCTCAATGGCCAGCACTCGGAACCATATAATAATGATGGTCTCATTGCTACACGATAGAATTTACCCTTCAACTTCAAAGGTACATTCTTATCACACAACACCCCTGTAGCAGCCCACCAATGAAGCCATCCTGTCGAAATACGATGTGTAACATCCGCAGAAATATCGCCATTACTCTGAATGATAGAACTCAAGTATTTAAAGGTATTAGTTTGTGGTACACGAGCCTCCACAATACATACAGCAACATCCGCCTCATGAATCTCCTCACTGAAATTGGCCCAGAGATACTCGGTTTTAGAACGGCTCAGACGCAATCCATAACCCTCCAACGACATACGCCACTGTTCCAATTTCACATTAACCTCACTTCGAGACTCAGCGATTAACACAATATCATCAGCAAAAAGCATACACCAAGGCACCGGAGCTTGAATGTCACGGGTAATCACATCCAAAACAATTATAAAAAGCAAAGGGCTTAATACCGAACCTTGATGAAGACCCACCTCAACTGGAAAATACTGAGTATCCCCAACGGGTGTCCTAACACACGTCCCCACTGCTGAATACATATCCTGTATGGTCCGAATATACACCTCCGGCACTCCTCGCGCTGCTAAACATCTCCAAAGAACGACCCGTGGTACACTATCATAAGCCTTTTCAAGATCTATAAACACCATATGAAGATCCTTACGACACTCTCGATATTTCTCCATAAGACAGCGAATGAGATAAATCGCCTCAATGGTGGACCTCCCAGGCATAAAACCAAATTGATTCACTGAAATGGTAACAATTCTTCGAATCCTGCACTCAATAACTCGTTCCCAAAGTTTCATCGTATGACTAAGCAGCTTAATACCACAATAATTACTACAACTTTGAGCATCACCTTTATTTTTATAGATGGGTACAACAACACTTAATCGCCACTCACTCGGCATCCTGGATGTCCGAAATATGACATTAAAAAGAGCTGTTAACCATCGTACCCCCTGTTCCCCCAAACACTGCCACACCTCAATCGGAATCTCATCAAGCCCAATTGTTTTACCCTTACCCATCATGCCTAAAGCTACGCGAACCTCTGCCATAGTAATATCTTGACTCATACCAACATCATTATGAGAAACATTGACATTCTCTTGCTCGAATACAATCTCTCTCCCTCGAGCTGCGTTAAATAACTCAGAGAAATACCTGCCCCATCTCGCTATAATATCCCCATCATAAAGCAAAACCCGGTCACCCTCGTCCTTTATATATCGAACCGCACCAATATCATGACTGCGCTTGTTACGTGCTTTTGCAAGTTTAAAAATTTCATTCACTCCCTCCTTAGTACCTAGACGCTTATACATGTCTTGATACGCCTTAGTTTTCGCTTCCGCAACTGCCTGTTTAGCCATTCTTTTTGCAAGTTTAAATAACTCCCGCTTTATATGCCGATCTGGCCCTTCTGGACATGACATGAATTCCAAAAAGCATCCGTTCTTAAATTGCACTTTGGCTTGTACATCATCATTCCACCACCAAGATTCTCTCTGCTCCTTTGCAATCCCTGAAGCCACTCCCAACGTCCTCCGTGCCACACCTCGAATTAAATCAGCCATACGTATCCACATTTGATCCACATCATCTTCCAACCTAAAAAAACCCTCAAGCATGTCCTTAAATTCTGCTACTTTCGATCCATGTAAATTACGCCACAGAATTCGAGGTGTAACAACTCTCAATCCCTCCATAGGTGGGCCATCCAAAGACAAATCCATGACTAAAAGACGGTGCTGTGAAGCACAAGCTTCCACTGAAAAACCTTACAATATGAACAAAATCTGAAATCTCTACTGCGAATAAGAAGATAATCAATTTGAGTGGCATGTCCCCCACTCCTAAAAGTAATTAGATTGTCATCACGCTTGCGGAAAGAAGAGTTAACAATCACTAAATCATGTGCTGTTGCAAATTCCAAAAGCGTCGAACCATTGTCATTTCTAACACCATAACCAAACCCACCATGAACACCTTGATACCCATCTGCTCTCGCACCAATATGACCATTAAAATCACCACCAACAAATAAAAATTGATCTAGAGTAATACTCCGAACCAAATCATCCAAACAACCCCAAAAAGTCATGGATTCAATAGTGTTGGCCTAAGTGGCCTAAATTTGGACCGTAATTCAGGCCCTCGTTGAGAAGATTTAGGCTAGAATTGGTCCAAATTTGGATTTTTAAGCCACTGTCGGATTTGTCCTTATATTTGTAAAGTTTTCAAATGTTCCTAACTTTTTATCCCAATTGTGTCTATAATTTTAGTGATGTTCAATTAGTTATAATTTATTGCGTATAAAAAACACATTAAAAATGTAGACATTTTTTTGGTTAGAGACATTTATTAACTTGGGTCATGTTTTAGAGAACCCTTATAACCATTACTTTATTTCTACTATTAGTTAGGGAGCAGAACTGCACCTTAAAAAAATATCTTATTTATCTATTATATTTGGATTCATGACTATCACCTCATGGCGGTCCTTGTGTTCTTGAGAAATAAGCGCTACAAGGCCAAACTCGGATTCTTTCTCCATAGTCTAGTCCTTGCATCAGAGATCTATCGAACACTTCATGTAAGTGCTGACATTCTGAGGATTTAGTTGAACTATGATCTCATCGGGTTTCATACTTTCGATTTTGCTCGCCACATCTTCTCATGTTGTAGTATAATGCTAGGACTGGACTGTGAGTCCAAACGAGGACAAATTGGGCTGGATTATAGTGCTCGCACGGTGTATATCAAGATTCTGCCTATAGGAATTCATTTGGAAAAAGTTGAAAATGTTCTGAATATTCCTTCTACATCAGTGAAAGTCAAGGAATTCGAAGGGAAGTTCAAGGGGAACCATGTAATTGTTGGCGTAGACGACATGAACTTATTCAAGGCAATTAGTCTGAAGTTATTAGCATCTGAACAGCTATTGAGGAAGTATGAAAACTTGCGGGATATTGTGGTTCTTGTTCAAATTATCAATCCTGAAAGAAACTCAGGAGAAGACATTGAGGAAGTGAGATGGGAGACGTATGGAACTGCTAATAGGATTAATCAGATTTATGGTTCTTGTGGTCATCAACTAGTGATTCTAATTGATCGACCAGTTGATCAATGTGAAAAGAGTGCCTACTATGATGCCTCGGAATGTTGCATAATAAATGCTGTAAGAGATGGAATGAATCTAGTCCCTAACATGTATCTCGTTTGCAGGCAGGGCTCTACAACTATGGATGAAGCTAGGGGAATTATGTCATATTCTCCTCGAAATAAGTGTGCTAATCATTTATGAATATGTTGGTTGTTCTCCATCTCTGAGTGGAACAATTGGAATAAATCCATGGGGTATTAGTTTCGTAGCTGAGGCTATGCGTTCTACGATCTCCATGGATGATTTTTTAAGGCAATTAAGACATGAGCAGAACTATAGCTATGTTCAGTCTCTTGATGTGGCGTATTGGGCTCGCAGTTTCGTCCATAGCATGGAGAGAGCATGTCTTGATCACTATAATTATCAATGCTGGGGTATGGGCTTCAGTTTCATATCTAAGGTTGCTGCCTTCTCCCTATGTTTTCAAAAATTATTTGAAAGCATAGTTCCTGCGTACAACTAGACAAATAGGAGGGCTATATTTCTAGACTTTGTTGGCATCCTTGTTCCTCATTCCTCGACCAAGAAAAACCTTAGTAGTGAAGCTAAAACTGCTCTTATCACTCTGTGTGATGATCCTAAGAACACTGTGTTTATCGTTAGTGGAAGTGGTAGAAGTTCCTTAACCGAGTGGTTGGCTCCATGTGAAGGTCTAGGACTAGCTGCTGAACACGGGTACTTCATAAGGTATTTTCCTTCACAAACTTCTTAGAGACCTTTTCTAGTGGCACTTCTTGCCTTTGGTTTGCAGGTGGAAGAAAACTTCTGAATGGCAATCTAGTTTGGTTGTGGATCTCGAGTGGAAGGCAACAGTGGAGCGTATAATAAATTCGTATACAGAAGTCACGGATGGTTCCACCATCGAAGTCAAATAAAGTGCTTTGGTTTGGCACCGTCAAGATGCAGATCATGATTTTGAATCCTTGCAGGCAAAGGAATTGTCGGATCATTGTAAACACGTCATTGCTAACGAACCTGCAGTAGTTAGAAAGGGAAAAATATTGTTGAGCTTAAACCACAAGTATGTGTCTCTCGTCTCCCTCTTTCGGTCTTCGTTGTGCATTGTACAGTAATTTACTTAACTAGCAACCTAAAATATTTAGGATGCAAGCAAAGGCTTGGTCACAGAAAAGGTAATCGCGACAATGGTTAGCAATGGTGAGATCCCTGATTTCATCCTCTGCATTGGAGACATGTACGACGGTACTTTGAAAATTGTTTCATCTGTGGTGGTCCCTGCTGTTCCGGAAATCTTTTTCTGCACTGTGGAGCAAAAGCCTAGCAAGGCCAAGTACTTTGTTGACGATACTTTTGAAGTTCAGAAGCTACTCCAGTGGCTTGCTAATTAATGTTTCGAGTACGCAGCCAAGCTCCGCTGAAAATCCGCCAAGTATTCCTTGACAACTGACAAGCATAGTGTTCGTGAACATTGGTATGGGAGCATATATAAATGTAATATAGCAAGTTCTTTTTTGTAAAGTCAGCATCAGACCTACTACTATGTACTAATGCTTGTAAATTTGTATTTGGCCAAAAACAGAACTGGTAAAAATGTATAGCCCACTTTAAATGGATATTTTAAAAAAACAGTCCCAGCATAATAAAGATATTGTATATTAAACCTCATTGAATTAATAATCTTGTTAAATTAATAACATTTATCATTTTTGAGACTATCACTACGCCATAAATGGCCAATTGTAATGCCCAAGTCATATTACAATAGGGCCGAAATCCGTTACAATAGAGCTACTGTAACACTAATGGGCGTTACGTTTGCGAACGTTACAATTGGCCCCTATTGTAACACAAACTGGAATCAACTGTAACAGCCAAAAAACGTTACAGCAGCGCCCTACTGTAACATAATAAGGGGATGCTGTAACGGTAAACCACTGATACAATAGCACATTCTACCGGTCAAGCTAGCATGTGGGTCCCACATATGCCACGTCAGCATGTGGGTCCCACGGAGGCCAGGTCAGCATGCGGGACCCACAGAAGCCACGTCAGCATGTGGGTCCCACAAAGCCACGTCAGCATGTGGGACCCTCACCTGCCATATCAGCATGTGGGACCCACAGAGGCCACGTCAGCATGTGGGTCCCACTCAGCCACGTAAGCATGTGGGACCCACACCTGCCACGTCAGCACGTTGGACCCACATGCTGACGTGGGACCCACATGCTTGTTGGTCCCGCACTACCACGTCAGCATGTGGGTCCCACAAATCCACGTCAGCGTGGTGGGGCCTCAGCTGCCACGTCAGCCTGTGGGTCCCAAATAGCCACGTCAGCATGTTGGTGGGTCCATCACTCTCCATGTCAGCGTGTGGGTCCTACACGTGGACTGCCACGTCACCATTTGTGTGCCTATTGTAACATTAAAAAGGTGCTTTCGGAACACTAAGTGAACTAACTGTAACACAAACATTAATCAGCTGTAACGTTAAAATGAGCTATTGTAACACATATTTGAAAATTTTCTGCAATGCCTGCATTGTTTTTGGAGCATTCCCATTAAAAATATAAATAATGCAACAAACAATCCAACAAACATCCATTCAAACTTCCCACCATACATCCACCTAAACTACAAATACCAAACTCCAAAAGAACAAACATCCAACCATCCTCCAACATAAAACAATCCCATCCAAACCATTTAAGAAACGCAACATTAAAACAATCTGACGACAAAATGAAGGACGACAAATTCATATTAACTAAGTTTTACGTAGAAACAGTTATATTAAAGAGTCGGTGGTGCCACGGGTGGTGCCAGGAGCGGTTCCAGATGCGGTGCCAGGAGTGATTGGAGTGCCAAATTCATCTCCATCACTAGAAACAGTTGCACAAAAGTCATGAGTAATGTCAACTTTCAGACCCGGATTTGCCTCTCCGAGTTTCTTCAGCAACCAGGCCATGTTATGTTGAACTTTTGTATTGACCTTCGCTTCCATCTCACTCTCTAGCTGAGCAATCTTTGTGTGCAGCTCCTCGACTGTAGATTGTGTAACCGGATCAACTGGAGTTTCTGTCGAAGCTGCTGTTTTACCTTGCCTTCCCACCAACCATCTGGCCGGTTCTTTTTCTTTTTGGGAACGAGCTCAGCTGCATCATTTCCTTCTTTCGTTATCTTTTCAACAGACTCCTACAAGAGAAAGTTTTGTCAAGTGTACAGAGGTAGAGGTAAAATGAGTTCAATATATATACTTTAGAAGATAATTTACTTACAATTTTTTCTTAATTGCTTTTGGACTTAACTTGTACTCGTGTCCAGGCTTGCGCTTGCGACTTTCTACAAAGATTTAGCCTCTGATGGGGACCTCTGATTTGGTTCATCTTCTTTCTGTCAAGTAACAGAACAACACTTTACTCGTAACTAGACATTGAATTAGACAAGCTTGGTACGGGAACATTGAAGGTAGACAAAAAATCGAAGTAATCGGAACATACACTTCACTCGTGAACTTTTCAAACTAATTAAACTAAAATTGAATTTAACATCTGTGAATTTGGGCATTACATAATTTGAGTGCATTTTTAAAAATAGAATTAAAAAACTGCCAAACTCAAAGCTAAACTCAAATTAGCGTACCAAGTCCAAACTGCTATTTAATCCAATAAAAATTTAAATGCAGAAGATTTAGAGTGCCTAATCTACCTTCAAATATTATTGAAGTCCGTGCCTATTATAAACTCACATGGCAATTATCCAAAAGTAACATCAAACTGGCGATTATCAACACTCTATAAATTAATATAAGAAAAAGGTAACAGGTACTCAATTTTATTTCTTACAATTACGGACATCATCAATTACAAATATTTATGACAAATTATTAAAAGCTATAGGGTACTTAAGTTGTTTATGTTCATACCAGTGTTTTTTAAAGCTCAGCAAGACTCTTGCAACCGAGAGTGTGTGTCTCAACATACATATTGTGACGAGCCTTATTATCCTCAGCCAAAATCTGTTACCAAAACATGTTATCATATTTTACTTTCCATATCAAATGGCATGCAGCAAATTAATTTCTAAACTATATACTTGCCACCTTATAAATATACCTGAACTCCATCGTCCGCCCAGTAGTCCAACAACATCTTAAAATCCCCGAGCGGAATATGATCGGCCTATTTTGAATCATCTCCTCATCATTGTCAAATGGGAGTAATGCATCAGCTTGACATGAGACTTGTGTGTTCTCCAGGATGAATTAAGTGTCTTGTACACCCACTTTTCCCCTTCTGGTGCAATATCAAACCTCTCCTATAATGTGTCAACATAGAACTTGAATGAGTTGGTGCACAGATATGAGAAAAGTAAGTAAAGTTGAGGTTATAGAGGTCACCAAAGTATATTCCAACATTTTCTTCTTCAAAATCATCTGGAACAACATGCCAATTAACATAGTGACACGTGATCCTTAACTAGAGTCCCCAGGAAATTGCTCAACTCGGATCTAGTTTTCCGCTCTCCAATTGGTTGACCTCGTTTACTCAGTTTAACAAAGATCTTTTCAGCAGCAATCCTAGCATGAACTTTTAACATTTTTGAACGTCCTCTACGTCTTTTAGGTTCTGTTCAGATAGCCATCAAATAGAATATAAATGCAATTACCATATTATTGCTAATAATCCTACTAATTATTAAAAAATGAGATGTATAGAAGAAATAAAGTACAAATGACCATATTACCTGCTTCTACTTCTTCACCTTCACTTCCATTTTGTAAATCGGTATCACCAACATCCTCTCTCCTCATTTCAGCTTCAAGATTCTGCTTCTGACGTTCTCGGAGGGCCATATACGCAGCAATTGTACCACTTGGTGCAGAATTATCCCCTTGTTTTAACAGTTTGCTGCATGTTGGCTTTATAAGTTTTGCACTTTTGGTACTAGCAGCAGCAACTTTTTTGCCTTTGTCGATAGGATCCACCGGATCCTTATCACCCAAATCCTTATCATTTGCTCGCGAACGCGTTCTGAGACCAGGTATTGCTTTCCGTTTCTGGACAGATTTGATTCCCTATGGCAGTAAATATTAAACACAAATGAAGAAAATATGTACATAATAACTAAAACAGATATATATTGTGATATTGTTAATTTAATAAAAAAAAATAATCATTTAGAAATTTTAAGACATAATTATTGCATGCAAATTGTGTCTAGCCTAATACAAGGAATAAGCGTTTACAAATCAAACTTAAAATTAACAACACAAAACATTTAAATTTCTCAAAAAAGAAAGCATTAACAACTCTTTTTATCTATATTCTTGATTACTAATTAAGTTAAGAGGCCTCTACCAACAAATGAAGAAAAAATGTACATAATAAGTGCAAAATCAAATGCAACCCTTACACAAAATACCTAATAGGTTCATATAATTTCACAAACAGCTAATTAATAATAAAATAAACACAAATAAAGAAAAAGTGTACATAATAAGTATAAAATATTACCTCTGAAGTGTCATCACTTTCATCTCCCGTCTCATTTTCCACAACATATTCAGGATCATCCCGATCCTTCTTTTCCTTTATACTCAGCTGGACTATCGGCTTAATTGGATAGCAGCATAATTTCCTATCCGAGTTCCTTGAACTTTTTTTGTTTTCTTCCACATTCTGAATTTTACGCAGCTCATACTCATTCACTCGGCCCGACTGCAAGTGTGAAATCAGGAAAATATCAGTTGGTATGTTGGAAAATAGGTGTGAGCTAAGGGAAAATACTACCTACCTTAATTGTATCAATTTTTGATAAGTGTAACCTCCTTTTCGCCACCATTGCAGATACAGCGTTGGGGCATACATCTTTTTCCACTGAGGGTTGCTTGAAAGATCCTTCTGTAGGTCCTCCAAACGCGGTGACTTTGGCAGATTGTTGTTTTCAACCTCTTGCAAATGAGTTGAGCTTCGAAGATTCTTTGGAGGTGTCTTTGGCAGATTGTTGTTTTGAACTCTCTTGCAAATGAGTTGAGCTTCGAAGATTCTTTGGAGGTGTCTTTGGCAGATTGTTGTTTTGAACCTCTTGCAAATGAGTTGAGCTTCGAAGATTCTTCTTCGCTAGCTCCTGCAAACGTGGTGATTTTGGAAGCTTGTTCTGTTCAACCTCCTGCAACTGAGGTGACCTTGGAATCCTCTTGCTTTGCCTTTGTTGCTGTAGTTGGTGTGAAGAAACAAAAGTACGCTTGTTCTGTTTGCTTTGTAGATGTTCTGCAGAAATTTGCAAAAAGACACAAATCAGTAAACATGTGTCTCATGAGATTAAACATAAGCAAGCCTTATTATAAGTAAATATGACTTAGTAATTTGTTATTAAATTTAAATTTAAAATAAGAAAGAAACCTTTAAGTATGTTCTTTCTTGGTCGTACGACTAGAAATGGCACCCCGGCTCCAGTGGCTTGCATTCTTTGTCAACAACACAATCCACATATATATTTATGTCCCCACCACTTTCGCAGGCATCTACCAGTTGAAGCAAATCTGAATCACACTTCAGAAGCTTCCATTGTTGGGGTTTTCCATTCAGCACATATAATCCTCCAATTTCAGTACAGTTGAGGCAATCCTTGACATTTTCTAGCGCCACTGTATATGAAAATTCATCCACGTCTTGGCGGTTGATAATAATACTTCCCCCCCTTAATTGTTGGGGTTGAATGTGCCATCGTAGTTATACCTCACATTCAGCAACTTCTCTGCCATCCTACAGAATGAACATACATGGATTAAAAGAAGGGACCAATTATGCGGATAATTTAAAAACTCAACTAGACAACTAAATATAAAGACAGAAGTGATTGTTATTAAGTTAAGGAATGATCAGCAAGAAAGAGAGAATTATGCTACAATTCCACAATTATATATGGAAAACAGTTAACTAACATTGGACCTTAGCAACACAAGTTTAATTAACTATGAGAAACAGTTAGTTAATTCAGAGATCATCACCAATTAAAACATCACCAATAAATTTCATTCTCCTAAATTACATATCAACAACTAAAACATCTCTAAATTACATATTACCAAAGAGTTTTTTAACTTAAGTTGGTGATACAGGAATTGTCTTTTAGGGATATCATCCCTGAACCAACTAAATTCACATACTTGATTTTGTAGTTGGAAATCAAGATTAGAATCATGTTTATCAGGAGGGTTGTTTTCTTCTTCCAACAATCTTGGTCTTCAGCGTCACACCAGACCCTGGTAGTCTTTTCATAACATATTGAACAAATTTTGCAATTGGATCTTCCACATAGAATACTTGCTGCACTTGTGAAGCAAGAACATAAGGATCAGATTTGTGACGGGACTTGTTAAAATTGACCCTAGTCAGACCAAAGGGATCTTTTTCTTCTTGGTACCAGCAACACTTAAACATAACCACCCTGAATCTCCCCAGTAATCAACTTCAAAAATATCTTCAATAGACCCGTAGTAGTTCACTTCCCGATAATTGGATTTTTTGTCCTTAGAATTTGCAAAACTAGTGGTTTCAGCAGTTAAAAAAACTCCATTGTTTTGTGTGGTGCATCGAGAATCTCTCTTCTTTGTGTGGAATCGATAACCATTTATGAAATACCCCGCTAAACCTCCTCGCTGTTCGATTGGGACCTATTTCTAACACTTGTAAAACTAACTCGGTTGAATTGTGTCCAGATTTTCAACTTAGACCTTTAACATATCCAAAACTCTTTGGAGTGTTTTGCTGCCCTTTTGTATCGTTCTGAAGTTTGATCTGCTTCAACTGAAGCTCGATGAATCCTATCAAGTAAATAATTGAAACAGTTTAAAAAGAGGCATTTTAATTAGTTTTTATGATATTAAATGTAAGGACTAGAGAACTTACTCAAGCAAAGCCTCAATTCCTTATTGCCGCTATTGAACATAGTGTAGGTATGACATGCGTTCCATTCTGAATCTTCTAATTGGAAAACTTTGCCATCTTTATTCCTTCTTGTTCCAATATGGTACGTCACATTTGTTGGGACATCTTCCAAAATCAGTATTTTCTTTTGCTTCTTCCAAGCAAAATCTTGAACAAAATGTGATACACTCCTCTGCTAGGTAGCCTTCTGCAATTTAGCCTTCTGGTTTGCTCCTATTACGTACATAGATTTCAGCTTTGGCAAGATACCGCTCCATAGGATACATAACCGAAGGTGCACCGTCCGCCGCATTTAACTTCATTACACAAATGGACAGGTAGGTGCACCACACGATGTCAAAGAAGGCAGGTGGGAATATTATCTCAAATTCACAGAGAATTTCAACAACAATTTCTTCTTTTCAACCTTCAATATCATCCAAGACAATCACTTGCTCCATAAGCCTACTAAGAAATTCACTTTAATTTGATCAACGGCTTTGCCACCTCCGTTTTAGTAACAACAAAAGATGTTCTTTGCAAGCAAATTGTAACACAGTAGGGAGGATAAAATCTGCCTCATGGCTTTAATAACCCCACTACTTTTCTCTCGTCTGTGGTGCACGTAACGACTTATATTGCAGCACAAGCCCATCAGGCAGTTTAACTTTCACAGCTTGCAAAGAATCTTTCTCCTTATCTTGT